>NC_084633.1:25555152-25657652 GCF_033978795.1 Nerophis ophidion | reverse complement strand
TAATCCTCGCGCTGCATTTCTTACACAGCGTCTTGTTATCTTTGACATCAAATATAACATTTCTCCATATGTCCTCTCTCCTCTTCCTCCCCGGCGTTGACATGTTGTCTTCAGTTATTTTAACTACGTTTACGTAACTTCCTTACCACGTCGCTCTGATTGGTTCTTTTCCCAACTCCTCCCGCCTCTTCCTAACCAAATGAGTTCCGATTGGATCTCGTCTCTGGCAGACATTTTCGTCTCGTTTTTATTCGATGACGAATATGTCAATACACCTCGTCATCGTCTTATTCCACGTAAATTTTTTTTTATTTAGTTATTGTCTCGTTTTAGTCAGAAAAAAAGGTCGTTGACGATAACTATGACGAAAATTTTTCGTCAACAAAATTAACACTGATGTCAATGGGGAGAACATTCCGGGAAATTTCGGGAAATGGAAAACATATTTTGCGTTCAGTATAACGGAAGAGTAGTGGAAGGTCGGAATTGGGTTAAAAAATGAAAAAAAGGTGCACATTTTGGGCAATGCAGAACTAAATAAGTCCATTTATTTGAATGGGAATTTCCCGGAAATTTCAGAATTTCGGGAAAACGGGTAATTTTCCAAAATATTGATACTAGGTGGTTGTTCCTGATCAGTGGTCCCCAACCACCGGGCCGCAGCTCGATTGGTACCGGGCCGCAGAATATTTTTTTAATTATTTTAATTATTTTTTAATAAAAAAATGAATAAACATTTTATTATTTTTTTATTTTTTTATATATTAAAACAACATAAAAAACACAAGATACACTTACAATTAGTGCACCCACCCAAAAAAAACCCTCCCTTTTTCATGACAAAGGGAAAGAAAAAAAATGACATGAATGGGTTGGTGTTAGCATTTTTGGAATTGGTTAAAAAATGATGTAGTAACAGTTTGAATTGAGAATGGGCATTTCACAATTCCTGGATTTTCAGGAAAACCAGAAATTTTTACGGAGGAAAAAAAATGGGAGAATTTGTTGTCCCAACTATGAGGAATGTTTTGAAGGTGAAATAGTCAAAAATGACTGAAAAAAATGTGGACTGAAAACTTTCCAGGAATAGGTGAAAATAAGGCTTTGGAATACCGGGAATTTGGGGAGTTCCTGGAATTTTTTGAACTTGGAAAATGGTAGTTTGATTGTCCAAGGTGAGTGGAGTGTGTGGATGTTGGAAATGTGAGATTTGGAGAGGTTTGTAGTTTGCCCTTTCACTGTCAATGGGGAGAATATCCTGGTAATTTCAGGTAATCGGGGATTTTTTTTGAACATGGAAACATGCTGGTTTGGATGTTCAGGGTGATTGGAGTGTGTGGAGGTTGAAACAATTCAAACTGGATGAGAAATGTGGGATGTGCAGTAGATGACCATTCAAGGTCAATGGGGAGATCATCCCGGGAAATTTCGGGAAAGGGAAAACATATTTTTAATTTATTATAAAGGAAGAGTAGTGGGAGAGGATGGTTGAAAGGTCTGAATCGGGTGAAAAAAAGGTGCAAAATTTTGAGAATTTTAGGCATTGTAAAACAAAATACGCCCGTTTGTTTGAATGGGAATTTCCTGGAAATTTTCTTGAATTTCGGGAAAACTCGGAATTTTCCAAACTATTGATACTAGATGATTGTTCTAGATGACATGAATAGGTTGGTGTTGACATTTTTGCAATTGGTTGAAAAATGTTAAAGTAGTAACAGTTTGAATTGAGAATGGGCATTTCGTAATTCCTGGATATTCAGGAAAATCGGGAATTTGTACAGAGAAAAAAAATAGGAGAATTCGTTGTCCCAACTATTAGGAATGTTTTGAAGGTGGAATAGTTAAAAATGGCTGAAAAATGTGGACCGAAAACTTTCCAGGAATAGGTCAGAACAGGGCTTTGGAGAAACAGAAATTTTGGAAATTCCTGGAATGTTTTTGAAGTTGGAAAATGGTAGTGTGATTGTCCAAGGTGAGTGGAGTGTGTGGATGTTGGAAATGTGGGATATGGAGAGGTTTGTATTTTGCCCTTTCACTGTCAATGTGGAGAATTTCCTGGTAATTCCGGGTAATCAGGGAACTTTTTGACCATGGAAACATGTTGGATGTTTAGGGTGATTGGAGTGTGTGGATGTTGAAACCATTCAAATTAAGAGAGAAATGTAGGATGTGCAGTAGATTGTATAATGCCCATATCACCACATGGGCTCAGGAACACTTCAGAAAACCACTGTCAGTAACTACAGTTGGTCGCTACATCTGTAAGCGCTAGTAAAAACTCTACTATGTAAAGCGAAAGCTATTTATCAACAACACCCAGAAACCCCGCCAGCTTCTCTGGGCCTGAGCTCATCTTAAGATGTACTGACGCAAAGTGGAAAAGAGTTCTGTGGTCTGACGAATCTACATTTAAAATTGTTTTTGTAATTTTTGGACGTCGTGTTCTCTGTAACAAAGAGGAAAAGAACCATTCATACTGTTCAAGGCGCAACGTTCAAAAGCCAGCATCTGTGATGGTATGGGGGTGGATTGGTGCCCCAAGGCATGGGTAACTTACACATCTGTGAAGGCACCATTAATGCTGAAAGGTACATACTGGTTTCGGAGCAACATATGTCGCCATCTAAGCAACGTTATCATGGACGCCCCTGCTTATTTCAGCAAGACAATGCCAAGCCACGTGTTACAACAGCGTGGTTTCATAGTAAAAGAGTGCGCGTACTAGATTGGCCTGCATGTAGTCCAGACTCGTCTCCCATTGAAAATGTGTGGCACATTATGAAGCCTAAAATACCACAACGGAGACCCCGGACTGTTGAACAACTTAAGCTGTACATCAAGCAAGAATGGGAAAGAATACTGCTTCAAAAATTGGTCTCCTCAGTTCCCAAACGTTTACAGAGTGTTGTTAACAGAAAAGGCCATGTAACACAGTGGTAAAAATGACAAGTTTCTTAGTTGGAACATTACATATCTTGTCTTTGCAGTCTATTCAATTGAATATAAGTTGAAAAGGATATGCAAATCATTGTATTCTCTTTTTATTTACCATTTACACAACGTGCCAACTTCCCTGGTTTTGGGTTCTGCATATAGTGTAAAATATTTAATATATTTGGGAGGGTTGTAATATTTTAATGTCTGTTAAGTAGAGGATTTTGGTTAGAAAGATTTTTCAACTCACTTATGTGTGCAAATATGTCAGTTCTGGTTCGTAACCTTAATATTTAGGGAAAGTCAAATAAAAATGACTTTTGTCTTTAATTATGATCATGATTTCAGGTTATGTTAGGCCAGCTGAGAAGACCTTGAGGCCACACCACTGCGTGAATCTGATGCCAAAAGATGTGAAGTGAAGTGAATTATATTTATATAGCGCTTTTCTCATACATTGTGAAACCCAATATCTAAGTTTTTTTTTGTTTTTTTGTTTTTTTTTCAAACCAGTGTGGGTGGCACTGGGAGCAGGTGGGTAAAGCTTCTTGCCCAAGGAAACAACGGCAGTGACTAGGATGGTGGAAGCGGGGATCGAACCTGGAACCCTGAAGTTGCTGGCACGGTTGCTGGGCGGTATAGCTCGGTTGGTAGAGTGGCCATGCCAGCAACTTGAGGGTTGCAGGTTCGATTCCCGCTTACGCCATCCTAGTCACTGCCGTTGTGTCCTTGGGCAAGACACTTTACCCACCTGCTCCCAGTGCCACCCACACTGCTTTAAATGTAACTTAGATATTGGGTTTCACTATGTAAAACGCTTTGAGTCACTAGAGAAAAGCGCTATATAAATATAATTCACTTCACTTCACACTCTACCAACCGAGCTATACCGTCCCAAGATCAGATTTTAAACCCTTCGGAGCGTTTAGACCGGCAAAAAAAAAAAAAAAAATCCGATTTGTGTCACTTGAGGACAATATAATCAGATTCGGTGTGCAGTGTAAACGGGACCAAAGAATCATAGAACCCGGTACCGACTCATTAAAAACACTTTCACTCGGCCTCAAAATTTGGCATAAATAATTCAACCTGGACTTTTATTGAGGTGAGGATGAGGCGGCTCGGGCATATGGTCAGGATGCCACCTGAACGTCTCCCGAGGGAGGTGTTTTGGGCACGTCCGACCGGTAGGAGGCCACGGGGGAAGACCCAGGGCACGTTTAGGAAGACTATGTCTCCCGGCTGGCCTGGGAATGCCTCGGGATCCCCCGGGAGGAGCTGGACGAAGTGGCTGGGGAGAGGGACGTCTGGGCTTCCCTGCTTAGGCTGCTGTCCCCGCGACCCGACATCGGATAAGTAAAAGAAGATGGATTGACTTTTATTGTGACATCTATAAAGTTAAAGTTAAAGTAGTCACACACACACACTAGGTGTGGTGAAATGTGTTCTCTCCATTTGACCCCTTGTTCCACACCCTGGGAAGTGAGAGGAGTAGTGAGCAGCAGCGGTGGCCACGCTTAGGAATCATTTTTGGTGATTTAACCCCCAATTCCAACCCTTGATGCTGAGTACCAAGCAGGGAGTTAACGGGTCCCATTTTTATAGCTTCGGCTGGGATTTAAACTGACGACCTACCGATCTGAGAGCGGACACTCGAACCACAAAGCCACTGAGCAGGTTTGAGCCACCGTGTCTCTTTTTGGTCCAGTTGCTAGGCCAGCAGACTTGTCGCAATACGACCAAACTGCACTTAGTCAGTTTGAAGTCAAGTTCAACAAGGTGGCGTGTTTGAACATGCACACGGACAATCAAGCCTTTCGAAGTGTGTGTGTGTGTGTGTGTGTGTGTGTGTGTGTGTGTGTGTGTGTGTGTGTGTGTGTGTGTGTGTGTGTGTGTGTGTGTGTGTGTGTGTGTGTGTGTGTGTGTGTGTGTGTGTGTGTGTGTGTGTGTGTGTGTTTGTGCGTGTGTGTGTGTGTGTGTGTGCGTGTGAGCCAATAAAAAAAAGCACAAAAAGCCGTAGCTCGCTTTTATCAAGGACCTGCTTATTGTAACGAGGATCCAACTTTCACACACTCGCTTGTTTTTTGGGGGGGGTTTAAATGCCGCAGCCACAGGAAATGACATTGCCAGGGGAAAATGTCAGGAGGTGGACACATCTTAAAATGATTAGTGATTCAGAACCATGCAACCACAGAGGAACAGGCGAGCCATTAATTTGGAAAAAAAAAATGAAAAAATTACGTCACCCATCTTCTTTTTATGGCGATTCGATGTAGTTTAAAAACAAAGCAACATAGCAATGTTTCGTCTAATTTCGTGTCCTTTTTCCACCCCCCGCCCCCTTTCCTTTGTTTTGATGAGAACATTGCAGAAAGCAGACAATACTTGTGGTTAGACACTGGGCATGCTCACAAGGATGCTTCTTGCTCACAGCCAGAGGTGGGTAGTAACGCGCTACATTTACTTGAGTAACTTTTGGGATACATTGTACTTCTAAGAGTAGTTTAAATGCAACATACTTTTACTTTTACTTGACTATATTTATAGAGAAGAAACGCTACTTTTACTCCGCTCCATTTATCTACATTCAGCTCGCTACTCGCTACTGATTTGTATCGATCTGTTTGTTTTGGTTTGTCAAACAGACCTTCAAAGTAGGGTCTATCACATGCCCGCGTTTCACCAATCAAATGCAGTCACTGCTGACGTTTGACTCCGTTTTACCAATCAAATGCAGTCACTGGTGACGTTTGACTCCGTTTCACCAATCAAATGCAGTCACTGGTGACATCTGACTCCGTTTCATCAATCAAATGCAGTCACTGGTGACGTCTGACTCTGTTTCACCAATCAAACTGATCCAGGTGGTCATATGATTAGCTGCACACTTTTTTTTGTAAACCTTTCTTTATTTTATGTATTCATTTTTTTCATAACATGGTCACTACTGCCTAGTTTCTCTTGTTATATTCTTATTTTACTGTTATATTTGTATTCCCATTGTTGCTTTTTATTTTTATTCTCTATATTTTTCTATTCTGTTTCCATTTAAACCCCAAATTATTTACTTTTTACTTTTTAAATTGATCTCAACTCTGTACAGTGCTGCTGGAATTTTAGTTTTCCTGAAGGAATCAATAAAAATCTATCCATCTATCTATCTATCTATCTATCTATCTATCTATCTATCTATCTATCTATCTATCTATCTATCTATCTATCTATCTATCTATCTATCTATCTATCTATCTATCTATCCATCTATCTATCTATCTATCTATCTATCTATCTATCTATCTATCTATCTATCTATCTATCTATCTATCTATCTATCTATCTATCTATCTATCTATCTATTTATCTTGCCATCTATCCATCTGTCTATCTGTCTATCTATCTATCCGTCTATCTATCCATCTATCTATCTATCTATCTATCATCTATCTATCTATCCATCTATCTATCTATCTATCTATCTATCCATTTATCTATCCATTTATCCTTCAATCTATCTATCTATCTATCCATCTATCTATCTATCTATTTTTCTATATATCGATGTATCGATATATCCATCTATCTATCTATCTATCTATCTATCTATCTATCTATCTATCTATCTATCTATCTATCTATCTATCTATCTATCTATCTATCTATCTATCTATCTATCTATCTATCTATCTATCCATCTATCTATCTATATCTATCTATCCATCTATCTATCTATCTATCTATCTATCTATCTATCTATCTATCTATCTATCTATCTATCTATCTATCTATCTATCTATCTATCTATCTATCTATCTATCTATCTATCTATCTATCTATCTATCTATCTATCTATCCATCTATCTATCTATCTATCTATCTATCTATCTATCTATCCATCTATCCATTTATCCTTCAATCTATCTATCCATCTATCCATCTATCTATCCATCTATCCATCTATCTATCTATCTTTCTATTTTTCTATATATCGATCCATCGATCTATCCATCTATCCATTTATCTATCCATTTATCCTTCAATCTATCTATCTATCTATCCATCTATCTATCTATCTATTTTTCTATATATCGATGTATCGATATATCCATCTATCTATCTATTTATCTATCTATCTATCTATCTATCTATCTATCTATCTGTCTATCTATCTATCTATCTATCTATCTATCTATCTATCTATCTATCTATCTATCTATCCATCTATCCATTTATCCTTCAGTCTATCTATCTATCTATCCATCTATCTATCCATCTATCCATCTATCTATCTATCTTTTCTATTTTTCTATATATCTATCTATCTATCTATCTATCTATCTATCTATCTATCTATCTATCTATCTATCTATCTATCTATCTATCTATCTGTCTGTCTATCTATCTATCCTTCTATCTATCTATCCAGCTATCTATCTATCTATCTATCTATCTATCTATCTATCTATCTATCTATCTATCTATCTATCTATCTATATATCTATCTATCTATCTATCTATCTATCTATCTATCTATCTATCTATCTATCTATCTATCTATCTATCTATCTATCTATCTATCTATCTATCTATCACAAAGACATGACAGGATGAGTTTAAACTTGTCTATAGTTGACAAAGTAAAGGCAAGATTTCGTCATATCCGATCATTATCCCTTTAGACCAGTGGTGTCGAACTCAAATACAGAGTGGGCCAAAATTTAAACCTGAACAAAGCCGCGGGCCAAGGTTCAACAAATTAACCTTTTAAAAGGGATCCGGACAACTTTTGCATTGAATATTGAACAAGCAAGGCTTACATAACTTTATAGTGACATGCAAAATCCAGGTTCAAATAATTATAATAATAATAATAATAATAAAATATCAATAATTATTGCTAAATTTGCTACACTGATTTGCTTTAACACTGAATATGGAACAAGCAAAGCTTATATAAATTAATAGTGCAAAATCAACTTTCAAAAAACAAACGAAAAAAACATTAAAGGCATATTAAATCCAATTTTAATAAAAAAATGTAAAGCCTCTTTTCTATTTGCAGCCTTCTGCGGTAAAAATCAACATTAACTTTTTCCACAGGCTAATAAATTTGAAAATAAATGGGGTGGGGGGGGTTGCTGGTAGCGGAGGCTTTATATTGTAGCGTCCCGGAAGAGTTATTGCTGCAAGGGGTTCTGGGTATTTGTTCTGTTGTGTTTATGTTGTGTTACGGTGCGGATGTTCTCCCGAAATGTGTTTGTCATTCTTTTTTGGTGTGGGTTCACAGTGTGGCGCATATTTGTAACAGTGTTAAAGTTGTTTATACGGCCACCCTCAGTGTGACCTGTATGGCTGTTGACCAAGTATGCCTTGCATTCACATACCTGTGTGTAGAAACCGCATATATTATGTGACTGGGCCGGCACGCTGTTTGTATGGAGGAAAAGCGGAAGTGACGACAGGTTGTAGAGGGGCGCTAAAGGAAGTGCCTTTAAGGCACGCCCCCAATAATGTTGTCCGGGTGGAAATTGGGAGAATGTTATTCCGGAGGGACAGTGAAATTCGGTAGGGTTGGCAAGTATGAGTATTAGCGGTGAATGCTGTATAATACCGGCGGGCCAGCTCTAATGTTAATTTGATATTGCCCCAAGGGCCAAATGAAATTACACGGCGGGCCAAATTCCGCAGGCCAGAATTTGACACCCATGCTTTAGACGATCATCTTAACTTTTGACACTTGATACTTAGTCAACAGCCATACATGTCACACTAAGGGTGGCCGGATGAACAATGCCAACACTGTCATAAACGTGTGCCATATAGTGAAACCACACCAAACAACAATGACAAACACATTCCCAGAATTCCCTGGACGCTACAACGTACACTAACGCCATTATTAGATCTACACCTAACATCCACTATAATGATACCAAGTACAGGAGCGTATCTAGTCGATACTACTATGATTACATCGATATTTTTTTGCGTCACAAAATCTTTTTTCCCTTTTAAAAAATGCATATAATATTTATTAACTCAGTAAAAAAGTCCCTGGACACATGAGGACTTTGAATATGACCAATGTATGATCCTGTAACTACTTGGTATCAGATTGATACCAAAATGTGTGGTATCATCCAAAACTAATGTAAAGTATCAAACAAGAGAAGAATAAGTGATTATTACATTTGAAAAGATGTGTAGATAGAACATGTTAAAAGAGAAAGTAAGCAGATATTAACAGTAAATGAACAAGTAGATCAATAATTCATTTTCTACCACTTGTCCCTTATAATGTTGACAAAATAATAGGTAGATAAATGACACAAAATGTTACTGCATACGTCAGCAGCTAAATTAAAAGTTTTTGTTTGTTTACTTACTACTAAAAGACAAGTTGTCTTTTTTGTTCACTATTTTATTTTAAGGACAAACTTGCAATAATAAACATCATTTTAAAGTACCCTAGGATTTTTGGTTAAAATAAAGCCAATAATGACATTTTTTGTGGACCTTTATTCAGAAAAGTACCAAAAAATGTTGGTACCGGTACCAATGTATTGGTATATGGAGAACACTAATACACACGATAATGAGTTTAAAGGGGAACATTATCACCAGACCTATGTAAGCGTCAATACATACCTTGATGTTGCTGAAAAAAGACCATTATTTTTTCAACCGATTTCCGAACTCTAAATGTGTGAATTTTGGCAAATTAAACGCCTTTCTGTTTATCGGTCTTTTAGCGATGACGTCAGAACGTGACGTCACCGAGGTAACACACCAGCCATTTTCATTTTCACATTACAAACACCGGGTCTCAGCTCTGTTATTTTCCATTTTTTCGACTATTTTTTGGAACCTTGGAGACATCATGGGCTTCACGGTGGCAGAGGGGTTAGTGCGTCTGCCTCACAATACGAAGTTCCTGCAGACCTGGGTTCAAATCCAGGCTCGGGAACTTTCTGTGTGGAGTTTGCATGTTCTCCCCGTGAATGCGTGGGTTCCCTCCGGGTACTCCGGCTTCCTCCCACTTCCAAAGACATGCACCTGGGGATAGGTTGATTGGCAACACTAAATTGGCCCTAGTGTGTGAATGTGAGTGTGAATGTTGTCTGTCTATCTGTGTTGGCCCTGTGATGAGGTGGCGACTTGTCCAGGGTGTACCCCGCCTTCCGCCCGATTGTAGCTGAGTTAGGCGCCAGCACCCCCCGCGACCCCAAAAGGGAATAAGCGGTCGAAAATGGATGGATGGAGACATCATGCCTCGTCGGTGTGTTTTCGGAGGGTGTAACAACACTAACAGGGAGGGATTCAAGTTGCACCACTGGCAAGAAATCTGCCGCCAGACCCCCATTGAATGTGCCAGAGTGTCTGCACATTTTAGCGGCGATGCTAAGACACACATGGCACAGAGATGTATGGATAACCTGCAGATGCATTTGCAACGATTAAGTCAACAAAATCACAAAGGTGAGTTTTGTTGATGTTGACTTATGTGCTAATCAGACATATTTGGTCGCGGCATGACTGACAGCTAATCGATGCTAACATGCTATTTACACTAGCTGTATGTACATTTGAAACTAGATACCCACATTTAATGCGAAACAAACACTTACCAATCGCCGGATTTAAGTTGCTCCAGTGTCACAAGATGCGAAAGTCCTGATCGTTTGATCTGCACATTTTACCGGCGATGCTAATAAGGCAGCCATGCTATGGGCCACTTCATTAGGTACACCCATGCTATGGCCGAATAGCGTCAATAGCTATACGCTCAATAGCTTCAATTTCTTCTTCAATTTCGTTTTCGCTATCCGCCTCCATACTCCGACCATCTGCGTAATCTGTTGAATCGCTTAAGCCGCTGAAATCCGAGTCTGAATCCGAGCTAATGTCGCTATATCTTGCTGTGGTAACCGCCATGTTGTTTGTATTGGCAGCCCTGTATGACGTCACAGGTAAATGGACAGTCGCATCGCAAATAGCTAAAATCAAGAACTTTAAAGCTGTTTTTAGGGATATTCCGGGAGGTGTAAAATTTTGAAAAAATCTTCGAAAAATAAAACAAGCCACTGGGAACTGATTTCTATTGTTTTTAACCCTTTGGAAATTGTGATAATGTTCCCCTTTAATAAAATTTAACATGCAACATGTGCACTCATGGTAGTCACAAGCAAAATGTGGGATAAAAGTGAATACCTAATATGGCTTTATTTCTTTAACTTATCAACCTCCCTGTGTTTAGCTATAATTCCCAGAGAAGATTTCCTGATAAGAAATCTGCCCTGACTAGTGTGTGTGTGTGTGTGTGTGTGTGTGTGTGTGTGTGTGTGTGTGTGTGTGTGTGTGTGTGTGTGTGTGTGTGTGTGTGTGTGTGTGTGTGTTGAAAATGACAGCTATTAACCATCCAATAGCTACTTGGCCCCGCCATGACAGTAAGTACACTAAAATAAATGTGACATCATTGTCTACACGACTGACTCCAGCGATAACCTTCCTGTTGGACTAATATCGCCGACATTTCCTGATTTTCTATTAGCCCACTATTGTTTGGCCCTTATCTGCAGCTTTTATTCATGCACTAACACGCAGTTAGAAGTCTTTCATGGCTTTGTTTTGTACAAACCCTGTTTCCATATGAATTGGGAAATTGTATTAGATGTAAATATAAACGGAATACAATGATTTGCAAATCCTTTTCAACCCATATTCAGTTGAATATGCTACAAAGACAACATATTTAACTTTTTTTTTTTGCAAACAATCAATAACTTCAGAATATGATGCCAGCAACACATGACAAATAAGTTGGGAAAGGTGGCAATAAATACTGATAAAGTTTAGGAATGCTCATCAAACACTTATTTGGAACATCCCACAGGTGTGCAGGCAAATTGGAAACAGGTGGGTGCCATGATTGGGTATAAAAACAGCTTCCCAAAAATGCTCAGTCTTTCACAAGAAAGGATGGGGCGAGGTACACCACTTTGTCCACAACTGCATGAGCAAATAGTCAAACAGTTTAAGAACAACGTTTCTCAAAGTGCAATTGCAAGAAATTTAGGGATTTCAACATCTACGGTCCATAATATCATCAAAAGGTTCAGAGAATCTGGAGAAATCACTCATCATAAGCGGCATGGCCGGAAACCAATATTGAATGGCCGTGATCTTCGATCCCTCGGACGGCACTGTATCAAAAACCGACATCAATCTCTAAAGGATATCACCACATGGGCTCAGGAACACTTCAGAAAACCACTGTCACCAAATACAGTTTGTCGCTACATCTGTAAGTGCAAGTTAAAGCTCTACTATGCAAAGCGAAAGCCATTTATCAACAACATACAGAAACACCGCCCACTTCTCTGGGCTCAAGATCATCTAAGAGAGACTGATGCAAAGTGGAAAACAGTTCTTTGGTCTGACGAGTCCACATTTCAAATTTTTTGGGGAGTTCAAAAGCCAGCATCTGTGATGGTATGGGGGTGCATTAGTGCCCAAGGCATGGGTAACTTACACATCTGTGACGGCACCATTAATGCTGAAAGGTACATACAGGTTTTGGAACAACATATGCTGCCATTTAAGCGCCGTCTATTTCATGGACGCCCCTGCTTATTTCAGCAAGACAATGCCAGGCCACATTCAGCACGTGTTACAACAGCCCGCCTGCAGTCCAGACATGTCTCCCATTTAAAATGTGTGGCGCAGTATGAAGCGTAAAATACGACAGCAGAGACCCCGGACGGTTGAACAAGTGAAGCTCTACATAAAATAAAAATGGGAAAGAATTCCACTTTCAAAGCTTCAACAATTAGTTTCCTCAGTTCCCAAACGTTTATTGAGTGTTGGTAAAAGAAAAGGTGATGTAACACAGTGGTGAACATGCCCTTTCCCAACTACTTTGGCACGTGTTGCAGCCATGTAATTCTAAGGTAATTATTATTTGCCAAAATAAATAAATTTTATGAGTTTGAACATCAAATATCTTGTCTTGGTAGTGCATTCAATTGAATATGGGTTGAAAAGGATTTGCAAATCATTGTATTCCGTTTATATTTACATCTAACACAATTTCCCAACTCATATGGAAAACGGGTTTGTAGATAGATCGATAGATAGATAGATAGATAGATAGATAGATAGATAGATCGATCGATAGATAGATAGATAGATAGATAGATAGATAGATAGATAGATAGATAGATAGATAGATAGATAGATAGATAGATAGATAGATAGATAGATAGATAGATAGATAGATAGATAGATGGATAGCTGGATAGATAGATGGATAGATAGGTATGTATATATATATATATATATATATATATATATATATATATATGTGTGTGTGGATATATATATTAGGGCTGTGAATCTTTGGGTGTCCCACGATTCGATTCAATATCGATTCTTGGGGTCGCGATTCGATAACAAATTGATTTTTTTCGATTCAACGCGATTCTCGATTCAAAAAACATTTTTACCCGATTTAAAAGGATTCTGGATTCATTCAATACATAGAATTTCAGCAGGATCTACCACAGTCTGCTGACATGCTAGCAGAGTAGTAGATTCTTGTAAAAAACTTTCATAATTGTAAAGGACAATCTTTTATCAACTGATTGCAATAATGTAAATTTGTTTTAACTTTTAAACGAACCAAAATTATGACTTATTTTATCTTTGTAAAAACATTGGATACAGTGTGTTGTCAAGCTTATGAGATGCGATGCAAGTGTAAGCCACTGTGACACCATTGTTCTTTTTTTTATTTTTATAAATGTCTAATTATAATGTCAAATTGGGATTTTTAACCACTGCTATGCTGAAATTATAACTAATATTGATACTCTTGTTGATAATATTCATTTTTGTTTCACTACTTCTGGTTTGTTTTGTGTCGTGTTTGTGTCTCCTCTCAATTGCTCTGTTTATTGCAGTTCTGAGTGTTGCTGGGTCAGGTTTGGTTTTGGAATTAGATTGCATTGTTATGGTATTGCTGTGTAGTGGTTTGTTGGATTGATAAAAAAAAAAATACCAATAAATAATACAAAAAATTATAATTTTTTTATTTGAAAAACCAACGATTTAAAAAAAAATGAGAATTGATTCCGAATCGCACAACATATTCAAATCGATTTTTTCCCACAACCTCTAAATATATATCTATGTGTGTGTGTGTTTATATATATATATATATATATATATATATATATATATAAATAAATATATATATATATATATATATATATATATATATATATATATAGTCTATATATATAATAGATATAAGTATATATATATACTGATATATAGTATAAACACACACACACATAGATACTATATTTAGAGAGTTGTGAATTAAAAATGAAAAAAGCATAAGCAACAGTTTTTTGGTTTCAAAATGTTTTCCAATGCAACTGTCAGGCTTGCCACTGACAGTTTGTTTGTGTTTTAGTTTCTCCTCTGTGTTTAGTATTTCCTGTCCTTAGTTCCTGTCAAGTGCTCTTATTTTGTCAGCTTCCTGTCTTGTTCCCTGACTTCTGTGTTTCCCGTCAACTACCGCTGATTGGCACCTGGCCACACCTGTTGCCAATCAGCCCGCTCCTATTTGTACCTGCTTTGTCTTGTGTCAGTTGCTGGATTATTGTATTGTCTAGTCGCTCTTGTGATGTGTTATCGCTCCTGTCGTGTCGTACCTTGTCTTTGCAGCGTAGCGGTAAGCTATATTCAGTTGATGTTTGTAGATTACTGTTTTTTGTTCCCTGCTGTTGTTTTATTTTTCATTATACAATTACGACTTCTGTTTGCCTGTTCGCTACCCGCTAGCTTCCACGATAAGCTCCTGTTCGTTATTTTCTAGCTCCCAGGCTAGCTCCTTTTGGTTGATTATCCGCCTCGTGCGCGCTTAGTGTTTGTACCCTTTTGGTTTTGTTTTTGTCTTAGTATTTAATTGAATCATGTTTTCACATTCCATGCCTGCCTTCATCTCTGCATCTTGGGGTTCGCCACCAAATAACTCTGACAGCAACATTATTGTGAAAAGCCCCCGAAATGAGCAGTTCCAGACACGGCCTTCCAAACAAGCCACTAAGGGGAAGAACATGTCAGGAAATCTCATGCTGCCTTTTCCCAACATTGTCATGGCACTGAAGCAGCACTTTTACGAGGTGAGTCTGACCACCATCGCCCTGGAAAGCAGAAAAGATCCAACATGTCTCCACTTCTCATGACCCCCACCCCAGCCCCCCTCCCATTGCACATCTCCCCGTCTCTTCCCCCTTCGCCCCCCCCTCACAACTCCTTCTTCTTCCAGGATGAACTCATCCCAAAGTGCTGCTGCAGGAACAAAACACGCTTTCTCCAAATGTCAGCGCTAGCCGAGCAGTGTGGGAAAAAATGCAGCCATTGACCTTGACGTGACGAGCGCATGGCGACAAGCTGACACTTTACTCCGAGCTCTTTCTTCCAGAAGCCTTATTGTGTAGGAGGCAGGGCTTGCTGGTCAAACTGTGGCAGACTTGACACAAAGACACTAAGGAGGATAGAAATGAGTTTTTTTGTGTGTGGATTTTCCAGGAATTTCCCAATTTGAGGTTTGCAAGAAGTGCCACAGGGATTTGAAGAAATTAACATTCCTGCATTTTAGTTTGCACAAATCGTCCCATTAATTCTGCACTTATCACGGTGATGCATGGCTGCTGTTGGCGCGACCTCAGGGTGCAGAGCGGGTAAGCAATGTGCAGGTTGAAGGTGTCTTTACAACAAAACATTTAGCTACTTAACGAATTGATCCCATTCCGAATTCCTGGGGTGACAGCTCCATTCAGAACCGATTCACCACTATTCTTGATTCAAATCGATTATTTAAATGTTTTATTTAGTATCATAGCTATAATGAAACTTTTTCCAAAAAACTATTCTTCAATCAATCAATCAATCAATGTTTATTTATATAGCCCTAAATCACAAATGTCTCAAAAGACTGTACAAACCATTACGACTACGACATCCTCGGAAGAACCCACAAAAGGGCAAGAAAAACTCACCCAGTGGACAATGCTGACTATGAGAAACATTGGAGAGGACCTCAGAAGTGGGCAACCCCCCCCCCCCCCAGGGGACCGAAAGCAATGGATGTCGAGCGGGTCTAACATGATAGTGTGAAAGTTCAATCCATAGTGGCTCCAACACAGCCGCGAGAGTTCAGTTCAAAGCAGATCCAAGACAGCAGCGAGAGTCCCGTCCACAGGAAACCATCCCAAGCGGAGGCGGAGCAGCAGCGTAGAGATGTCCCCAACCGATACACAGGCGAGCGGTCCATCCTGGGTCCCGACGAGCGGTCCATCCTGGGTCTCGACTCTGGACAGCCAGTACTTCATCCATGGCCATCGGACCGGACCCCGAGAAAAAGAAAAGAAGCGGCAGATCAACTGGTCTAAAAAGGAGGTCTATTTAAAGGCTAGAGTATACAGATGAGTTTTAAGGTGAGACTTAAATGCTTCTACTGAGGTGGCATCTCGAACTGTTACCGGGAGGGCATTCCAGAGTCCTGGACCCCGAACGGTAAATGCTCTATAGCCCGCAGACTTTTTTTGGGCTCTGGGAATCACTAATAAGCCGGAGTCGTTTGAACGCAGATTTCTTGCCGGGACATATGGTACAATACAATCGGCAAGATAGGATGGAGCTAGACCGTGTAGTATTTTATACGTAAGTAGTAAAACCTTAAAGTCACATCTTAAGTGCCCAGGAAGCCAGTGCAGGTGAGCCAGTACAGGCGTAATATGATCAAACTTTCTTGTTCTTGTCAAAAGTCTAGCAGCCGCATTTTGTACCAACTGTAATCTTTTAATGCTAGACATGGGGAGACCCGAAAATAATACGTTACAGTAATCGAGGCGAGACGTAACAAACGCATGGATAATGATCTCAGCGTTTTTAGTGGACAAAATGGAGCGAATTTTAGCGATATTACGGAGAAGGCCGTTTTAGTAACGCTTTTAATGTGTGACTCAAAGGAGAGAGTTGGGTCGAAGATAATACCCAGATTCTTTACCGAGTCACCTTGTTTAATTGTTTGGTTGTCAAATGTTAGAGTTGTATTATTAAATAGAGGTCGGTGTCTAGCAGGACCGATAATCAGCATTTCCGTTTTTTTGACGTTGACTTGCAAAAAGTTAGCGGACATCCATTGTTTAATTTCATTAAGACACGCCTCCAGCTGACTACAATCCGGTGTGGTTTAATTTCATTAAGACACGCCTCCAGCTGACTACAATCCGGTGTGTTGGTCAGCTTTAGGGGCATGTAGAGTTGGGTGTCATCAGCATAACAGTGAAAGCTAACACCGTATTTGCGTATGATGTCACCTAGCGGCAGCATGTACATGCTGAATAGTGCAGGGCCAAGGTCCGAACCCTGGGGAACTCCACACGTTACCTTAACGTAGTCCGAGGTCACATTGTTATGGGAGACGCACCGCATCCTATCAGTAAGATAAGAGTTAAACCAAGACAGGGCTAAGTCTGACATACCAATTCGTGTTTTGATACGTTCTAATAAAATATTATGATCAACAGTATCGAAAGCAGCGCTAAGATCGAGGAGCAGCAACATAGATGATGCATCAGAATCTATCGTTAGCAATAAATCATTAGTCATTTTTGCGAGGGCTGTCTCCGTAGTTTTCTCCTCCATTTGAAAATGTGGACATAATCAGCACTATACTGTCTGATTCCAATCAATGCAAGTCATCAGAATCAGGTAATACACCATATTCTTGTCTTCATGAAAGATAGGAATCTATATGTTAAACATGCATGTATATTCATTAAAACACCTTTAATATTTCAACAAAAACGGCAAAATAAAAACTATAAATTATAAACTGTGTATATATATACATATATACATATATATATATATATATATATATATATATATATATATATATATATATATATATATATATATATATATATATATATATATATATATATGATATGTGTGTCTATGTATATGTATATATGAGGTAGATCACCTCGACTTGGTCATTTATTAAGTAATTGATTAACGTTGAAAAACTTATTGGGGTGTTACCATTTAGTGGTCAATTGTACGGAATGTGTACTGTACTGTGCAATCTACTAATACAAGTTTCAATCAATCAATCAATCAATAAATGCCTACTGAGCCTATGGTGCTGTTAAGTTATTGTGGCTCAATTTGCCTTATTTTTTTTATTTTAATGTATTATTATTTAATATATATTATTGTTTTAGTTGCTTAAGAGATATTCCTGGCTATGAATTTGCTCATTGCTATTTTTATGTTTTTGTGCATTATCTGTTGCCGTAATTATTAAACGAACAGGTTACTCATCAGTTACTAGTACTTGAGTAGTTTTTGCACAACATACTTTTTACTCAAGTAAATATTTGGATGACTACTCCTTACTTTTACTTGAGTAATAAATCTCTAAAGTAACAGTACTCTTACTTGAGTACAATTTCTGGCTACTCTACCCACCTCTCTCTATATATATATATATATATATATATATATATATATATATATATATATATATATATATATATATATATATATATATATATATATATATATATATATATATATATATATATATATATATATATATATATATATATATATATATATATATATATATATATATATATATATATATATATATATATATATATATATATATATATATATATATATATATATATATATATATATATATATATATATATATATATATAGAGGGCTTCACGGTGGCAGAGGGGTTAGTGCGTCTGCCTCACAATACGAAGGTCCTGCAGTCCTGGGTTCAAATCCAGGCTCGGGATCTTTCTGTGTGGAGTTTGCATGTTCTCCCCGTGAATGCGTGGGTTACCTCCGGATTCTCCGGCTTCCTCCCACCTCCAAAGACATGCACCTGGGGATAGGTTGATTGGCAATACTAAATTAGCCCTAGTGTGTGAATGTTGTCTGTCTATCTGTGTTGGCCCTGCGATGAGGTGGCGACTTGTCCAGGGTGTACCCCGCCTTCCGCCCGATTGTAGCTGAGATAGGCGCCAGTGCCCCCCGCGACCCCGAAAGGGAATAAGCGGTAGAAAATGGATGGATGGATGGGATATATATATATACACACATATATATATTGGGGCTGCAACTAACGACTAATTTGCTAATCGATTAATCTGTGGATTATTACTTCGATTAATCGATTAATAATCGGATAAAAGAGACAAACTACATTTCTAACATTTACAATACTTTATTTAAAAAAACTGCATACTGGCACCATGTCATTTCGACTTGCCAAATAAAACAAGGCAAGTGTTACAAAAATGTTTTTGTTTTTTTATAAAGTGCACCATTGTCCTGCACAATAGCAATAATTTTGCTGAGGAGAATTTCAAACCTGGCTACTACCTATTCCAACCATTCTGCAATGTTGGATGCTGAATGTCTTTCCTCTAGTGGCATGGTGGTAAGGGAGATTGACTTCATGTTCGAGTCTCCAATGTAGTGGCATGTATCGCCAAGGTAGGCTACACTTGTCCAAACATCAGTAGTGAGAGCAATTTAACTCTGGGTGGGATTTATGTCGGTCTACACTGCATGGAATGTCTGCTAGTACTTCCTCTCCATTAGTTTTGGTAAAATGAGAGAGTAAGAAGTCCTTGATTACATTTGTCATTAGGGCCCCGAATTCACAGCCTTATAAGACCCAGGACAGCTGAGTGGTTAACACTGTTGACCATCAAGCAAGGGGAACTGGGTTCAGATTTCAGTAAGGACTCAGTGTTTCTTTTTCAGTAGTGAGACAGGCGCTCAATTAAATATGTCATTGGGGCCCGAAATCTTCCTCTAAGAAGACTAAAGATAGCTGAGTGGTTACAGAAACTAGCTCACAATCAAACAGTGCAAGGATCAAATCCCTGCCAGGTTCACTGGTAACTATGAAAACTCCAACAGCAAGAGTAAATGTTTTATATTATAGCTCACTGAGACCGGTTAGCGATTAAATATGTCATTGGGGCCCGAAATCTTATTTAAAGAAGACCAAGGATAGCTCAATGGTTAAAGCTGCTACCTCCCAATCAAAGGGCACTGGGTTCAAATTCCAGGCAATTTAATTGGTAACTAGGAAAGCTATTGTTTTGTATCATAGTTTACTGAGACAGGTTATCAATTGAATATGTCATTGGGGCCCGAAATCTGTCCATAAGTAGACCAAGAATAGCTGAGTGGTTAAACAGCTACCTCCCAATCAAAGGGTCCTGGGTTCAATCCCAGTCAGGTCGATCGGTTTGCCAAGCCAAAGAGAGGGAACGCCGGAAAATGTGGGGGTGCATCACCTCCCCCACACTAAGTAAAGCTAAGTGGTAGCTGGTTAATTAATTTATCGTTAAAAAGGTAAGTATGGGTAATAATAATAACAAATAGTCTATAGTCCAAAAGTCTAAGGGTAATTTCGGGGGTTAGCTCCTCCTGTGTGCTGAGGCTAAAGTTGGTAAGTGTACCATCGGTAATTCCTGGCTGGGATGGGTGGGAATAGGAACATGAATAATTATCATTGTGAGTGTTGACCAATCAGCTCTCCTCGGTCTGACCAACAATTAGTCAATTACTTAATAAAAAAAAAGTACCAATAAGTAGAACAAATTGGAATAATTGAAGAGAGAAAAAATTTCAATTGGATAATGAAAAAGAAAAAAAAAGATTGGATGAATAAAAAGAAGGATGGATAATATTAAAAACACTATTAAGAAAAGTTAATTGCATATCATTTATTAAAATGATGCTTTATCTCTTTTTCATCATCCAAATATTCATCATTTATGTTTTTTATTATTCAATTGCAGCTAGTCAGGAGGATTCGTCCACCCATTTCTTTTTCTTTTGTTTTTCATTATCCAATTAGAATTTTTTCTCTCTTCAATCATTCCAATTTGTTGTATTTATTGTTTGTTTGTTTTTTATTAACTAATTGACTAATTGTTGGTCAGACCGAGGAGAGCTGATTGGTCAACAGTCACACTGATTAATTATTCATGTTCCTATTCCCATCCATCCCAGCCAGGAATTACCGATGGTACACTTACCAACTTTAGCCTCAGCACACAGGAGGAGCTAACCCTCGAAATTACCCTTAGACTTTTGGACTATAGACTATTTGTTATTATTATTAGCCACACTTACCTTTTTAACTATAAGTTAATTAACCAGCTACCACTTAGCTTTACTTAGTGTGGGGGAGGTGATGCACCCCCACATTGTCCGGCGTCCCCACTCCTTCATTCTTTGGCTTGGCAAGCCGATCAACCTTACTGGGATTGAACCCAAGACCCTTTGATTGGGAGGTAGCTGTTTAACCGTTCAGCTATTCTTGGTCTTCTTAAGGACAGATTTCGGGCCCCAATGACATATTCAATTGATAACCTGTCTCAGTAAACTATGATACAAAACAATAGCTTTCCTAGTTACCCATCAACTTGCCTGGGATTTGAACCCAGTGCCCTTTGATTGGGAGTTAGGAGCTTTAACCATTCAGCTAGCCCTGGTCTTCTTTAGACAAGATTTCTGGCCCCAATGACATATTTAATCGCGAACATGTCTCAGTGAGCTATAATATAAAACATTTACTCTTGCTGCTGGAGTTTTCATAGTTACCAGTGAACCTGGCAGGGATTTGATCCTTGCACTCCTGGATTGGGAGTTAGCTGCTTTACCATTCAGCTATCATTGGATGTCTTAGGGATAGAATTCGGGCCCCAATGACATATTTATTTGCGAATCTGTCTCAGTAAACAATGAGATAAAATATTTACTCTTGCCGCTGGAGCTTTCATAGTTACCAATGAACCTGGGTGGGATTTGAAACCAGACCCCTTTGATTTGTAGATAGCTGCTTGAACTACTCAGCTACCCTTGTACTACATACAGATACATTTCGGGCCCCAATGACATATTTAATTGCGAACATGTCTTGGTGATCTATGATATAAAATACTACCTCATCCGGCTGGAGCTTTCCTAGTTATGGATGGTCATGACTGGGATTTGAACCCTGTACCCTTTGATTGGGAGGTAGCTGCTTCCACTACTTAGCTATCCTTGGCCCACTGAAAGTGAGATTTCAGGCCCCAATAACATATTTAATTACAAACCGTTCACGGTAAACTATGATATAAAACTGTGACTGGAGATTTCCAAGTTACCGATGGATGGGCCTGACCGATGAACTCCCTTCCCTTTGATTGGAAGATAGCTGCTTTAACCACTCGGCTTGAGAACCGGTTCCGCTAAACCACAATGATAGTGAAACAAAACACTTACTCTTTACCAGAGGTGGGTAGTAACGCACTACATTTACTCCGTTACATTTACTTGAGTAAATTTTTGGATAAATTGTACTTCTACGAGTAGTTTTTATGCAACATACTTTTACTTTTACTTGAGTATATTTATAGAGACGAAACACTACTTTTACTCCGTTCCATTTATCGACATTCAGCTCGTTACTCGCTACTTTTTTAATCGATCTATTAATGTTTGTTTTGGTTAATGACAGAGCTTTAAAGTAGAATCTACGCATGCCTGCGTTTCACCAATCACATGCAGTCACTGGTGACGTTGGACCAATCAAACAGAGCCAGGCGGTCACATGACCCAACTTAAACAAGTTGAAAAACGTATTGGGGTGTTACCATTTAGTGGTCAATTGTTCGAAATATGTACTGTACTGTGCAATCTAATAATAAAAGTTTCAATCAATCAATCAAAAGTGTAAAGGAAAAAAGACACTTTTTATTTCAACAGTACTTCCCGTCAAGAGCCTACAGACTGATCGCACAGTTCCTGTCTTCACAATAAAAGCGCCGCTCCATCGCGCCTGCGCTAACAAAATAAGAGTCTCCGAAAACCAGCACTAACAAGCGAGCAAGCTACGGAGTTTGCCGCCAATGTATTTCTTGTAAAGTCTATAAAAACAAATATGGAAGCTGGACAGATAAGATGCCAAAAACCAACGACTTTCATGTGGTATTAGATAGAAAAGAGGAACTTTTTTTCTCCTCCATTTGAAAATGTGGACGTCTGATTCCAATCAATGCAAGTCATCAGAATCAGGTAATACACCAACTTATATTCTTGTCTTCATGAAATATAGGAATCTATATGTTAAACATGCATGTATATTCATTAAAACACCTTCAACATGTGAACAAAAACGGCAAAATAAATAAATATAAATTATATACTGGAAATATAAATGTATGTATATATATAAATGTACGTATGTATATATATATATATATATATATATATATATATATATATATATGTATATATATATATATATATATATATATATATATATATATATATATATATATATATATATATATATATATGTGTGTGTGTATAAATGATTTGTGTGTGTATATATGATATGTGTGTGTATAAATGATATGTGTCTATGTATTTATGAGGTAGATCACCTCGACTTGGTCATTTACTAAGTAATTGATAAACGTTGAAAAACTTATTGGTGGTCAATTGTACGGAATATGTACTGTACAATCTAGTAAAACAAGTTTTAATCAATCAATCAATCAATCAATCGAATCAATGAATGCCTACTGAGGCTATGGTGCTGTTAAGTTATTGTGGCTCAATGTGCCATTTTTTTTTATTTTATTTTAATGTATTATTATTTAATATATATTATTGTTTTAGTTGCTTAGGAGATATTCCTGGCTCTGAATTTGCTCATTGCTATTTTTATGTTTTTGTGCATTATTTGTTGCCGTAATCAGGTTACTCATCAGTTACTCAGTACTTGAATAGTTTTTTCACAACATACTTTTTACTTTTACTCAAGTAAATATTTGGATGACTACTCTTTACTTTTCCTTGAGTAATAAATCTCTAAAGTAACAGTAGTCTTACTTGAGTACAATTTCTGGCTACTCTACCTACCTCTGTCAAGAAGTCGGATTAATGTTAAGACGTATTTTCTTTATTTTTGGTTAGCCTCAGAATAACAATGTTATTACAAAGAATAAGAGACTTATTATACTATAAAAATGTTGGTCTTTCTTAAAAATGCATGCATATGGTTGTATTCAGTGTTTAAAAAAAATAATTATACGGCTCTCACGGAAATACTTTTTTAAATATTTGGCTTGTATGGCTCTCTCAGCCAAAAAGGTTCCCAACCCCTGTTCTAGGGCAAAAATCTATAAAAAATTATGCAAAAACCCATTCAAAGCAACATTTTTGCAAAAAATGCTATTTTTGACTCTTTGAGCTGTAATTTGACCCCCTTAAAATGCTTCAAAACTCACCAAACTTGGCACACACATCAGGACTGGCGAAAATTGCAATCTAATAAAAAAAACACCAAACCCCAAAACTCAAAATTGCGCTCTAGCGCAATTTTTGAGTAAAACACAGAAAAAACTGCTCCTAGGAAGAAAACACAGACAAAACTGCTTGTAACTTCCAGTAGGAATGTCAGAGAGACATGAAACATGTAGGTCTCACTTAGCCCTACAGTTTTTGACTCTTGTTTCTTTGCTTCAAGAATTTTTCAATTCATTACTTTTTGTGCTGTCACTCACAACTTTCTTTGGCCCCATGATGGCTTATTTTGCCGTGGTCGTCAATAAAAAATTAAAAATATAAAAAAGCACACAGACTAATTCCTCGGACTAGTTTGTTATTCAAAGTGTTTGTCCGTACCATAAATGAAAGGGTTTACAAGAACCTGGATAAAATATTTCCAAAAATTTGAATTGGGAACCTATTTATTGAGCATGTTAAGAAAATGAAGTATGTACAACATAATTGTATGGAATTGCAAAAAAAATAAATGCCCTCTTAAATGACTACTGGCCTAAATAAAGCGAAGGTCTGAAGCAAAATAAACAATCTATAATTCTTGTCCGGGAATGAACTATTTGTGTGTTACTATTGTTGGTTGGCCAACAAAAACTGTTCAGTTCCCAACATTACAGAAGACGGTGGTTGACCTCTCGGCTTTGCCCAAAGTCTGTTTTTAAGTCCATATGTAAAAAAAGTGACTGCTCCAGTTTGAGGACTAATGCAGTTTACATTAGAAATGAGGATGTTTGCATTTGCTTGCAGACACAAACATCATTTACACACACTCACTGTACGTCTCATCTGGATGTTCCTAAAAGGCAGCAAGTTTATTTGTGACTAACTTTAGTAGCAAAAGTTAGACATTAGTAAGGATTTTTATGTCAGGAAATAGGAAAAATACATTCTTTAATCAGCACCGCTTTATAGCAGCAAACATATTCTCTAAAGTGAGATGAATGAGTGAATATTATAAATAGGGTTGGGCATCGATGGGAACTAGGACTAACATTCCTATTCACCCGCAATTGTTTTTTTATTTCAATTCCTAGTTGCTATGCATAAAATAGCTGGCTAGCAACCAAGAAGAGAAAGCCGCCACCACTAAAGAAAAAATAGCGGCAGTCGAAGAAGAAATTGTATGATATATACATAAAGTAGCAGTCATCATTGAAAAGGCAATAGCCATTACCAACAAAGAAGAAATTGCTGCCAACAGTAAAGAAATAGCCGCCACTCTTTCATTCCGGTGTGGGAATGAAATAGTTTGACGCACCTTGTTCCTGTGACCAATCAGCATGGGTCATACTTGCCAACGCTCCCGGATTTTCCGGAAGACTCCCGAAATTCAGCGCCTCTCCCGAAAACCTCCCGGGACAAATTTTCTCCCGAAAATTTCCCGAAATTCAGGCGGAGCTGGAGGCCACGCCCCCCCCCTAGCTCCATGAGGACCTGAGTGACGTGTCTGAGAACGTGTCTGCCCAATGACGTTATAACTGTAGCAAGATCGAGGGCGAGTTCTAGGTTTCTTATGTGAGTTTATTGTTAGGCAGTTTCATTAACGTCCTCCCAGCGCAGTAACAACACACAACAACAACAGTCACGTTTACGTCTAACACTCTACCGTAAGGCAGTTCGTCTGCCGTAAACAGCATGTGATAATCCTAAACAGGACAATATAACCATGTACTGTACATGATGCACCACAACACCTCCAGGCAACTTCAACCCTTTAACCCTCCTCCATTCACATCCATGTCCCCGGATTGTAAATAACCTAATGTAAATAATCGAATGTATTTCTAATATATATACTTGTTCTTATGCTATGTGAACTCACTACGTTCTCTGCTGGCTGTACATATCCTACTAAGTCACACCTACACTGTTTCAATGTCCATTTCTCTGTTGATGCAATTGTTGATGACTGAAGTACTGATATCAACCAAAGCTCCTCATCCCACCCCCCGGATTGTAAATAATTCAATGTATATACTATGATGATTAACTTGTGTGGTGACTGTATTATGCTGATAGTATATATTTGTACCATGAATTGATTAATGTGGACCCCGACTTAAACAAGTTGAAAAACGTATTGCGGTGTTACCATTTAGTGGTCAATTGTACGGAATATGTACTGAACTGTGCAATCTACTAATTAAGTTTCAATCAATCAATCATGCATTTGTGACAATAGCATCCATCCATCCATCTTCTTCCGCTTATCCGACTTCTTCACGAGTGGGGGAAGAGTGGATCGTGAGACGGTGCGGCGTCTTCAGTAATGCGGACGTTGTACCAATCCGTTGTGGTGAAGAAGGAGCTGAGCCGGAAGGCAAAGCTCTCAGTTTATCGGTCGATCTACGTTCCCATCCTCACCTATGGTCGTGACAATAGCATCTACTTTACAAAATGCAGTGCACAACAGCTGTAAATATACTACTCCCCTCTTAACCACACCCCCAACCACCCAACCCAACATGATACATCACACATGCATGCATACAACATGATACATCACACATGCATGCATACGACATGATACATCACACATGCATGCATACAACATGATACATCACACATGCATGCATACAACATGATACATCACACATGCATGCATACAACATGATACATCACACATGCATGCATACAACATGATACATCACACATGCATGCATACAACATGATACATCACACATGCATGCATACAACATGATACATCACACATGCATGCATACAACATGATACATCCCACATGCATGCATACAACATGATACATCACACATGCATGCATACAACATCATACATCACACATGCATGCATACAACATGATACATCACACATGCATGCATACGACATGATACATCACACATGCATGTATACAACATGGCACATCACACATGCATGCATACAACATCATACACCACACATGCGTGCATACAACATGATACATCACACATGCATGCATACAACATGATACATCACACATGCATGCAGACAACATGATACATCACACATGCATGCATACGACATGATACGTCACACATGCATGCATACAACATGACACATCACACATGCATGCATACAACATCATACACCACACATGCATGCATACAACATCATACACCACACATGCGTGCATACAACATGATACATCACACATGCATGCATACAACATGATACATCACACATGCATGCAGACAACATGATACATCACACATGCATGCATACAACATGATACATCACACATGCATGCAGACAACATGATACATCACACATGCATGCATACAACATGATACATCACACATGCATGCAGACAACATGATACATCACACATGCATGCATACAACATCATACACCACACATGCGTGCATACAACATGATATATCGCCATTTCCCGTTTCTCTATTCAACATGTTCGAAAAGCAGTTGGAAGAAGCGGACCTTTTTTAATCCAACCCCTTTTCATTTACATAGCACTTTTGTTCACTTCCTGTTCTCAATTCATTCACAATATACTCCTTAAGTAATAACATTATAAATAAATAATAATAATAATAATAATAGTAATAATAATAATAATGGATTAGATTTATATCGCGCTTTTTTATTGTTATATACTCAAAGCGCTCAACAGAGAAGTGGGAACCCATCATTCATTCACACCTGGTGGTGGTAAGCTACATCTGTAGCCACAGCTGCCCTGGGGTAGACTGACGGAAGCGTGGCTGCCAGTTTGCGCCTACGGCCCCTCCGACCACCACCAATCATTCATTCATCATTCATTCACCAGTGTGAGCGGCACCAGGGGCAAAGGGTGAAGTGTCCTGCCCAAGGAGATAACGGCAGCAACTTTGATGTCAATAGGTGGGAAACGAACCTGCAACCCTCCGGTTTCTGCCACGGCCGCTCTACCCACTACGCCAGTGGTGTCGAACTCAAATACAGAGTGGGCCAAAATGTTAAACTGAACAAAGCCGCGGGCCAAGGTTGAACAAATTAACCTTTTAAAAGGGACCCGGACAACTTTTGCATTGAATATTGAACAAGTAAGGCTTACATAACTTTATAGTGACATACAAAATCCAGTTTCAAATAATAATAATAATAATAATAATAATAATAATAAAATATAAATAATTATTGCTCAGTTTGCTACACTGATTTGCTTTAACACTGAATATGGAACAAGCAACGCTTATACAACTTAATAGTGCAAAATCAACTTTCAAAAAACAAACGAAAAAAACATTAAAGGCATATTAAATACAATTTTAATAAAAAAAAATGTAAAGCCTCTTTTCTATTTGTAGCCTTCTGAGGTAAAAATCAACATTAACTTTTTCCACAGGCTAATAAATTTGAAAATAAATGGGGGGGCAGGGGGGGGGGTGTTGGTAGCGGGGGGTGTATATTGTAGTGTCCCGGAAGAGTTATTGCTGCAAGGGGTTCTGGGTATTTGTTCTGTTGTGTTTATGTTGTGTTACGGTGCGGATATTCTCCCGAAATGTGTTTGTCATTTTTGTTTGGTGTGGGTTCACAGTGTTGCGCATATTTGTAACAGTGTTAAAGTTGTTTATACGGCCACCCTCAGTGTGACCTGTATGGCTGTTGACCAAGTATGCCTTGCATTCACATACCTGTGTGCAGATACCGCTGTTTGTATGGAGGAAAAGCGGAAGTGACGACAGGTTGTAGAGGGGCGCTAAAGGCAGTGCCTTTAAGGCACGCCCCCAATATTGTTGTCCGGATGGAAATCGGGAGAATGTTTTTCAGGAGGGACAGTGAAATCCGGGAGGGTTGGCAAGTATGAGTATTAGCGGTGAATGCTGTATAATACCGGGGCGGGATGGCGTAGTGGGTAGAGCGGCCGTGCCAGAAACCTGAGGGTTGCAGGTTCGCTTCGCACCTATTGACATCCAAATCGCTGCCGTTGTGTCCTTGGGCAGGACACTTCACCCTTTGCCCCCGGTGCCGCTCATACTGGTGAATGAATGATGAATGAATGATTGGTGGTAGTCGGAGGGGCCGTAGGCGCAAACTGGCAGCCACGCTTCCGTCAGTCTACCCCAGGGCAGCTGTGGCTACAGATGTAGCTTACCACCAACAGGTGTGAATGAGTGATGGGTTCCCACTTCTCTTTGAGCGCTTTGAGTATATAACAATAGAAAAGCGCGATATAAATCTAATCCATTATTATTATTATTATTACCGGTGGGCCAGCTCTAATGTTAATTTGATATTACCTCAAGGGCCAAATGAAATTACACGGTGGGCCAAATTTGGCCCGCGGGCCAGAGTTTGACACCCATGCACTACGCCATGCCGCCCCTGATACTGTAAGTGTGTGTGTGTGTGTGTGTGTATAGACACACATCTATATACATCTATACATATATATATACATACATAAATATATACATATAGATACAGATATATACGCATTTATATGTATATATTCACAGTATATATGTATATCTATATATGTATGTATATCTAAATATACATATAGATGCATATATGCATATACATACACACACACACACACATATATATATATATATATATATATATAGATATATATGCACACACATCTATATATATTTTTTTATGTTTATAGATTATATATATATATATATATATATATATATATATATTAGGGCTGGGCAACGATTAAAAATTTTAATCGAAGTTAATCGCACTATTTCTCTGATTAATCGCGATTGACTGCGTTGTATACGCAAAGCCCAATAATGAATTCAAAAGTAGTGTGTAGTGTACCTTTATTGGAATATTCTCCCACATGAACAAAAGCGCCAAAACATTCTTACACAATTTAAATCAGTCCTTGTTAAACAGTAGCAGTTAAATAGCATATTTTATGAAAATCAACTCAAAAAATGTAAATACAAACATTTAAGCTTATTACTACCACTGCCAGGGTATTTAAGTTATCCTGTTTGTTATGGAAAATAAATATAATCTACATACAAATCTCTGAGCCACAATCATAACATCTGAACAGGCAATTTCTGAGGTAACAGCAGAAACCTTTTTCTTATCAGGGATCTTATGTTTAAAAAACCTATATTATAGGTAGTGGGCTGTTTTAGGGAATTTTTGATCAAATTATCTTTAGTAGCAATATTAATAATGTTGTGTTTATTCTGCGTAGTGCACTTAAAATAATTATGACCATATCTAGGAATTGATATGATGGGAATTTTCCGATTGTTTGCCTGGTGCTTTGATAAACTGAACGCAAATACATGGTACTATATTGTGATGTAATGAGCCAGGGAATAAAAGAACTACCCTACCCAGCATGCAACAGGAGTGACGAGCATGCGCGGTAGCCCGGTATAGGTTGTGTCGCCATGAAGGCATCTTGTATGTTGTGATATGCACGTTCTGAGAGCAAACGTTAAGAACTCAGCCAACACTCCTCGTCTGCATTATTGATAAATAGACAGACAACACATATACTCCGCTGCTTCACAGGCCGCTGGATGTAGCCGGCAAAGTATTCCCATGCTAGGTAGCCGGTCTAACAAACACGCGTCATTCAGTCCAAAACGGCCCGATCTATCCACATTCAGAATTGTCTGGCGGTCGTAAGTGATCCCGGAGTGACCACACTGTAAGCCAGCCATGAAATTTGCAGAATTGTCCGGTATTTTTGCCAAATGTTCCATCTTTACCAAGAGCCCCTCGACGCCGGGCGACGCCATCTTGTTAAGAAAAGGCGTTAAAAAAATAAAAGCATGTAAACAACATACGCAAATGTGCGATAAAATAATTGTCGGCGTTAATAGATTGATGAGTTAACTCATAATTAACGCATTAATTTGCCCACTCCTAATATATATATATAAAATCTGAATATATATATTTAAATTAGACAAAATATATATATAAATTAAATATATTTATACATATATATCATTTATAAGCATATTAGGATATAATAATATATGTGTGTAATTTAAATATATATATTTAAATATAATATAACTATATTTAAAAATAACAATAATGAAAGTGGAAAAAAAATATTAATACATGACTCTTTTTAAAGATTATATATATATATATATATATATGTATGTATATATATATATATGTATATATATATGTATATATATATACATATATATACATACATATGTATATATATATGTATATATATATATGTATATATATACATATATATACATATATATATATATACATATATATGTATATGTATTTATATATATGTATATATATTTATATATATGTATGCATATACATATATATATATATGTATATATATACATATATATATACATATATATGTATATATATTTGTATATATGTATATATATTTATATATATGTATGTATATATATATATATATATATATATATATATATATATATATATATATAGTATTAGTTTTGAAAATATGTCATGAAAAAGTACAATCATGGAACACTGACCTTCCATAGAAACAATCAATGAGTAAGTCATCACCATGAAAACTGAGACAACACACATTTGTCAATACTGAAATTTCCAAATGACAAAACACACACACACACACACACACGGTGTGAATTAGAGAAAGTGTGAATGCTTTGTATTCTCCGTGTGAAACCAAATTTAATTGCAGGCTGCGTGTGTGTGTTTTGTTTCTCATTCAAACGATGAGCCAGAAGTGTGAATCTCAATTTGACGTGTGATGTTTGTTCTTGCAAGAACGCCTTCCATGCTTTGAATCCACCCTTTTAAACCTGTTTTTTTTTTTAACTTTTTCTTTCTCTTTTCCTAACGGTGGTAAATGGGAACAAAACAAAAAAAAAAGTGTCTTCCTCTAACGTCACAGGAAAGGAACACCCCAGACTGCTGGGTGTGTCACAATGTCAGCCTGCAGCCTGGGGGCCAAGAAAGCTATGACGGAGCAGTTCCTGACTGTGGGAAACACACACACACACACACACACACACACACACACACACACACACACATACACACGCACACACACACACACACAAAAGCCAATGCAGCGAGTCCTGCCATCTCGTCTTTGTGTGCTAACTAATCAGAGACCCCCCCGCCCCCCCACGATGAGAGCTTGTCACTGTGGGGGCTCAACTGCCATCCTGCTCCCAGGCCTCCTGGAGAGTATGTCCAACTGGTTATCACCGGAGAGAAGGTCCCCAAGCCCACGTGTGGGGGGGCTGTATTTCATGGCAATAATGCAAGAACCCCGCCAGGTGTGTAAATGAGTGCTGATTACACATCGAGTGGGAGTCAAATGGTAGCGATGACATCATCCGTGTTTTCCACAAGGACATCTTTCTCTCTCTCTCTCTCTCTCTCTCAGTCCTTTACAGGCACAATGAGCCAGCTTCCTGTTTTGGGCCTTCGCTCGCCCTCGACCTCCACCGACGTCACTTCCTGGCGCCTGCGCCACATTGGCAGCTTTAAACGGCGTGCCGGGAAATGTGCCGAATGACCGCACTTTTCTCTGGTGACTCAAAGCGCTTTTACATCGTTAAAAGTTTAAGATAAAATGCTAATGATTGTCACACACACACTTGGTGTGGTGAAATTATGCTCTGCATTTGACCCATCACCCCTGATCACCACCTGGGAGGTGAGCGGAGCAGTGAGCAGCAGCGGTGGCGGCGCCCGGGGATCATTTTTGGTGATTTTACCCCCAATTCCAACCCTTGATGCTGAGTGCTAGGCAGGGAGGTAATGAGTCCCATTTTTATAGTCTTTGGTATGACTTGACCCGGGATTTGAACTCACAACCTACCAATCTCAAGGCGGACACTCTAAGCCAGAGGTCACCAACGCGGTGCCCACGGGCACCAGGTTGCCCGTGGGCACCAGATGAGTCGCCCGCTGGCCTGTTCTAAAAATAGCTCAAATAGCAGCACTTACCAGTGAGCTGCCTCTATTTTGCAAATTGTATTTATTTACTGGCAAGCTGGTCTCGCTTTGCTGGACATTTTTAATTCTAAGAGACACAAAACTCAAATAGAATATGAAAATCACGGAAAATATTTTAAAGACTTGGTCTTCACTTTTTTAAATAGATTCATTTATTGTTTTACTTTGCTTCTCATAACTTTTTGAAAGACAATTTTAGAGAAAAAACCTAAAAATTATTTTTGGTTTTTTAAACACATATACCTTTTTACCTTTTAAATTCCTTCCTCATCTTTCGTGACAATTTAAATCAATGTTCAAGTAAATGTACTTTTTTTATTGTAAAGAATATTAAATACATTTTAATTTAATTCTTCATTTTAGCTTTTGTTTTTTCGACGAAGAATATTTGTGAAATATTTCTTCAAACTTATCATGATTAAAATTTTAAAAAAAATCTGTAGAATCAAATTTAAATCTTATTTCAAAGACTTTTGAATTTATTTTAAGATTTTTGTTCTAGAAAATCTAGTAGAAATAATGATTTTTCTTTGTTAGAAATATAGCTTGGTCCAATTTGTTGTATATTCTAACAAAATGCAGATTGGATTTTCACCTATTTAACAACATGTCATTAAAATTCTAAAATTAATCTTAATCAGGAAAAATAACTAATGATGTTCCATAAATTCTTTTTTTTAAGTTTTTTCAAAAAGATTCGAATTACCTAGTTTTTCACTTTTTTTTTTCGGTTGAATTTGGAATTTTAAAGAGTCGAAATTGAAGATAAACTATGTTTCATAATTTATATTTATTGTGAGAAATCATTATGATGATCAGTGTTTCCACAAAGATAAATAGCATTAATTATTAATAATACCATAGAGTTGAAGGTAAATTGAGCAAATTGGCTATTTCTGGCAATTTATTTAACTGTGTATCAAACTGATAGCCCTTTGCATTAATCAGTACCCAAGAAGTAGCTCGTGGTTTCAAAAAGGTTGGTGACCCCTGCCCTAAGCAATAATAATAAGAATAATAAGAATAATAATAATAATAGATTTTGTTTGTAAAAAGCACTTTACACTGAGTAAACAACCTCAAAATGCTACAGTGTATTAAAAAAATTAAATAAAAATAAAAAGATAATAAAAATAAATCAAAATAAAAACTATAACAGCCTAATAGCTAGAACTAGTATGCATATATCTATATAAAAAAAGCGTTTTTAAAAGAAGGGTTTTTAAGCCTTTTTGAAAAGCATCCACAGTCTGTGGTGTCCTCAGGAGGTCAGGGAGAGCGTTCCACAGACTGGGAGCGGCGGAGCAGAATGCCCGGTCCCCCATTATATGCATAATCGAACTAGTAAAAGTTTCAATCAATCAATCAATTGTCTCCCACCATCAACAACTCTCTCCTTTAACAGAGCGACAGGTGACTAGACAAACACTCTCACCTTTCGCTGATTTCAAAGCCGTTCCTGACTAACCCCGCTTCTCTGCAGTACTGCAGGCAACCCCCCCATCTCCCCCACAACTTCTGCTAAAATATAATAATCACTTCTTCTTCTGTTGTTTGATAGTATACATTAGCTTTGGATGACACCACAAATTTGGGTATCAATTCGATACCAAGTAGTTAAAGGATCATACATTAGTCATATTCAAAGTCCTCATGTGTCCAGGGAACATATTTCCTGAGTTTATAAACATAGTATACATTGTTTAAAAAAAACAAAAAAAACATGTTGTGATGCCAAATGATACTTGGTATCATTACAGTGGATATTAGGTGTAAATCCACCAATGGCGTTTGTTTACATTTTGTGTGGGAAAGCATGTTTAGCCATTCCTCGTCCTGCACTGATAATGGTACTTGTATGAAACTTACTTTCTTTGTCGCCATAGAGGCGAGGATTAGTGATTTGGAAGTCACTAAAACACTGCCTACTGTGGCTAGCTAGCCATGTCTTAAAACACCTCTCCCTAAGGGCGTTTTAGTGTTATAACTTCACCTTTATCATTAATTTTTAAGCCAAAATGCGTCCATTCTCCCTTTTCTGTCTGCACTCTGTGTCTGCTTGTAAGTACTCTGTGTGCGCGCGCTGCCGAACATGCTCCTCTGCTCGTGAAACCAACTATGTCACAATGTGACGAGGACAAAGGTGCGGGGGGGCGGCAGACTGGTACTTTTTGGAGGCGGTATAGTACCGAATTGGTTTAAGTAGTATCGCGGTACTATACTAATAGCGGTGTACCGTACAACCCTAATACACACACGGACATCTTTTAATAACTCAAACACACAGGTAGAAAAGCCCACTATTTTGTACTTATTATACGACAATGCTTTTATTGTTTTAAATATTGTTTTGAACTGTAGCACTTTAAGAAGTATCTAAACGGAAAGTGCGTAACAAATACGCAAGATATCGGTTATTCTTAGAAGTTATTTTTGGCGGCGTCCTACTCTGGTTTGTGGTCCTTGAAAGCACCTCTGTCTCGTATTTCTCCGAGTGTTGAAACCATCGCTCTATGCTAAAAGAGCGCAGCTTGCAGGTTTAACGTGCACAACTGAATAACTTACCGTATTTTCCGGACTACAGGCCACACCCACTTGAATTTAGAAGAAAAAAGTATTTGTCCATATAATAGTCGCCAAAAAATTTGTCATCACATACACAAAAAGGTCCCTAGTGTGTGAATGTGAGTGTGAATGTTGTCTGTCTATCTGTGTTGGCCCTGCGATGAGATAGCGACTTGTCCAGGGTGTATCCTGCCTTCCGACCGATTGTAGCTGAGATAGGCACCAGCGCCACCCGCAACCCCAAAGGGAATAAGCGGTAGGAAATGGATGGATGGATACACAAAAATGTTTTGTTATTTACATACCTTATTTGTTTCCCAATGGTGTCTGTCACAAGGCAGTAAAACGGCTGATCGAACAAAACAGAAGTCCTTGTCGTGGACCCACTTGCTCTCAGATCGGCGAAACAGACTCAAAAACTGACAAAACTGAAACGACACAAAAAGAACGCCGTTGCAAGTTAATCATCCCCATGGACACTCGTCAACGTGTTAGCACGTTAGCTGTTGCTAATGGCGCTGGCTTCATTACATTACGCGTAAAAGCATGTGCAAATACGCATCCCAAGTCATTTGCTGTTGGAAATATTTTTGAGTGTAAAACATTAAGATAGGTCATGAAAAATTGATCAGCTGTGTGTAACAATACTTCAATCAATCAATCAATCAATGTTTATTTATATAGCCCTAAATCACAAATGTCTCAAAGAACTGTACAAACCACTACGACTACGACATCCTCGGAAGAACCCACATAAGGGCAAGGAGAACTCACACCCAGTGGGATGCCAGTGACAATGATGACCATGAGAAACCTTGGAGAGGACCGCATATAAATAAATAAATAAATGGGTTGTACTTGTATAGCGCTTTTCTACCTTCAAGGTACTCAAAGCTCTTTGACACTACTTCCACATTTACCCATTCACACACACATTCACACACTGATGGAGGGAGCTGCCATGCAAGGCGCCAACCAGCACCCATCAGGAGCAAGGGTGAAGTGTCTTGCTCAGGACACAACGGACGTGACGAGGTTGGTTCTAGGTGGGATTTGAACCAGTGACCCTCGGGTTGCGCACGGCCACTCTACCACTGCGCCACGCCGTCTTGGGGATAGGTTGATTGGCAACACTAAATGGTTCCTAGTGTGTGAATGTTGTCTGTCTATCTGTGTTGGACCAGCAATGAAGTGGCCACTTTTCCGGGGTGTACCCCGCGTTCCACCCGATTGTAGCTGAGATGGGCACCAGTACCCCCACTGTTAGATCCACTATGGACTGGACTTTCACTATTATGTTAGAACCACGATGAACTGGACTCTCACTATTATGTTAGACCTACTATGGACTGGACTCTCACTATTATGTTAGATCCACTATAGACTTGACTTTCACTACTACTATGTTAGATCCACTATGGACTGGACTCTCACTATTATGTTAAATCCCCTATGGACTTGACTTTCACTATTATGTTAAATCCACTATGGACTGGACTCTCACTATTATGTTAGATCCACTATGGACTGGACTCTCAATAGTATGTTAGATCCACTAAGGACTGGACTCTCACTATTATGTTAAATCCCCTATGGACTTGACTTTCACTATTATGTTAGATCCACTATGGACTTGACTTTCACGATCATGTTAGTTCCACTATGGACTGGACTCTTACTATTATGTTAGATCCACTATAGACTGGACTCTCACTATTATGTTAGATCCACTATGGACTGGACTCTCACTATTATGTTAGATCCACTATGGACTGGACTTTCACAATATTATGTCGGACCCACTTGACGTCCATTGCATCCAGGGAGTTACCCACATTTGCGGTCCTCTCCAAGGTTTTTCATAGTCATTCGAAATAGTGACAAAGCGCTTTGAGTACCTTGAAGGTAGGAAAGCTCTACACAAATATAACCCATTTACCAATTATATTTAAATAAAGAAAGCAAACCGAAGTCGTCTTTATTTTTAAGTTATCCTGCCGTCCTTTTACCAGTTGGAGTAGATTTTAAAACGAGTTTGACAATTCTGCATTGTAGTCATGATCAACAAAGTAAATGGCCAAACGTTGAAACAAATTGATAATGTTCAAATAAAAAGTATCGATATCATAGTCATCGTTTAGATCAGGAGTGTCAAACTCAAATACAGAGTGGGCCAAAATTTTAAACGGAACAAAGCCGCGGGCCAAGTTTGAACAAATTAACCTTTTAATAGGGACCCAAAAAGTTTTGCATTAAATATTGAACAAGCAAGGCTTATATAACTTAAAGTGACATGCAAAATCCAGTTTCAAATAATAATGATAATAATTGAAAAAATATCAATGGCATATCAAATAAAAGTTAAATAAAAATTGTATGCCTTTTTTTCTTTTTGCAATCTTCTGAGGTAAATATAATTTTTTTTCCACAGGCTAATAATACATTTGAAAATAAAATAACAATAATGAATGAACCAAACATTCAAGCCTTGAAGTAGCAAGAGAAAATGCATGAATAAAACGTTAATTATTGGTCAGTTTGCTGGAAGTTTCCCGGGAGAGTTAGTGCTGCAAGGGATTCTGAGTATTTGTTCTGTTGTGTTACGGTGCGGAGGTTCACCCGAAATGTGTTTGTCATTTTTGTTTGGTGTGGGTTCACAGTGTTGCGCATATTTGTAACAGTGTTAAAGTTGTTTATACGGCCACCCTCAGTGTGACCTGTATGGCTGTTGACCAAGTATGCCTTGCATTCACTTGTGTGTGTGTGTGTGTGTGTGTGTGTGTGTGTGTGTGTGTGTGTGTGTGTGTGTGTGTGTGTGTGTGTGTGTGTGTGTGTGTGTGTGTGTGTGTGTGTGTGTGTGTGTGTGTGTGTGTGTGTGTGTGTGTGTGTGTGTGTAAAAGCCACAAATATTATGTGACACGCTGTTAGTATGGGGGAAAAGCGGACGTGACGACAGGTTGTAGAGAACACTAAAGGCACAGCCTTAAATGTACGCCCCCAAAATAGTTGTCCAGGTGGGAATCGGTAGAAATTCGGGTGAATGGTTGCCCCGGGAGATTTTCGGGAGGGGCACTGAACTTCGGGAGGCTACCGGGAAAATTAGGAGGGTTTGCAAGTATGAGTATTAGCGGTGAATGCGGTGTTACAGCGGCACCGACGCTGTATAACACCGGCGGGCCAGCTCTGATGCTAAATTGATATTGCCTCAAGGGCCAAATTAAATTACACGGCGGGCCAGATTTGGCCCGCGGGCCAGACTTTGACACCCATGGTTTAGATCAATATTGGATGTTTTTTTTTTTTTCAATTAATCTGCCAACAAAGTTTGATTGATTGATTGATTGAACCTTTTATTAGTAGATCGCACAGTGCAGTTCAATTGACCACTAAGTGGTAACACCCGAATAAGTTTGTCAACTTGTTGAGGCTGCAAATTAACAAAGAAGGGTGTGAGGAGGAGGATGAGGGGTGTGAGGAGGAGGAGTAAGCACAGCCCCCTTCTGGCTGCCCACTGGCGCCTCATTCACGTCCACGCTCGTGTCGCGCGAGGATCTCGTCGCCCTCATCGTCATCTTCTTCATCCTCCGAGATCACTTCTTTTCACTTTTAACTTCTATTTCTTTTTCTAAGCGGACACTTCCCTCCCTCACCGGTGCGTACTACTTCCAGCACAACTCTTGTGGTTTGGCGCATTGGCGCTCATTTCGAACAAACTGTATGGAATTGACCAATTTAAATTTTTGGATATTATTATTATTATTTTTATTTTTTTTGCATAAAGCTGACGATATTTACTACCGGACGTGGTTTTAAATGACACAGAATCGACTTTCTTCACCTTAAGCTGAAATGTTGAAAATCCTGCATGACACTGACCACACATTTATTTATTTATGTGGTTATTTCTCATTTTTATCTGCCTTTAAATACGTTTTTTTTAGTATGACGATTAAATGTTTTATTCTATTAATGATTATAACTTTGTTCCTTTTCTTTGGAATGCTGCAGGCTGGCTGGCCGTGCCGCCCTCTGGTGGACAAAGAGGGAATTGAAAACATGTGATTTCAGCGAACCACAGGAAATCCTTTGACTTCCAAGGAAACCAAGTTGGACTTTTTCTTTTTTAAACCTCCAGCCCGACAAAGAGGAAGGAATGCATGATCCCACATCTGAGGACCCCATTTTTTTATGAGCATCAGGGAAAAAAAAAAGAGTTTTTCCCCCAGCCGACATGCCGACGGAATCCTTCCATGCTGCCTACGCTGCAGCGGCTCAGTCCGCCGTCGGCGTGTCGCCCCCGGGGAACCTGCTCCGGATGTTCCGGGAGTACCACAGCAACGCCGTCATCATTGAACACTACAACTTCACGGGCAAGCTGAAGGAGAACAAGTACAAGGAGGGACTCAAACCGGAGGCCATCGCCTTCCTGCTGGTGTGCCTTCTGATCGTGGCGGAGAACGCCGTGGTGCTGGTGGCCATCTGGAAGAACAAGAAGTTCCACCTTCCCATGTACTACTTGTTGGGCAACCTGACTCTCTCCGACCTGTTGGCGGGCTTCACCTACATGGTCAACCTCCTGACGTCCGGCGAAAACACGCTCAGCATGACCCCCGTGCTGTGGTTCCTGAGGGAAGGGGGCGTGTTCATCATGCTGGCGGCGTCCGTCATCAGCCTGCTGGCCATCGCCATCGAGCGCCACGTGACCATGGTGAGGATGAAGCCCTACCAGGGCGACAAGAAAGGCCGGATGTTCGCTCTGATCGGCGCCAGCTGGGTGCTCGCCGTGCTGCTGGGGGTCTTGCCGGTCATGGGTTGGAACTGCATGGGCCGGCTGAACCGCTGCTCCACCGTGCTGCCGCTCTTCGCCAAGAGCTACATCCTCTTCTGCGTCACCGTCTTCAGCGCCGTGCTCATGTCCATCGTGGTGCTGTACGTCCGCATCTTCCGCATCGTCAAGTCCAACACCCAGCGCCTGGGCTCGGGTCCGCAGAGGAAAGGATTGTGCCGCAAGTCGCAGAAGTACATGGCCCTGCTGAAGACGGTCACCATCGTCCTGGGGGTCTTCATCGCCTGCTGGCTTCCCCTCTTCGTCCTCCTGTTGCTCGACTTCTTCTGTCCAACCAAGAGCTGCCAGGTGCTCTTCAAGGCGGACTACTTCCTGGGCATCGCCATGTTCAACTCCCTCCTCAACCCCATCATCTACACCCTGACCAGCAAGGACATGAGGCGGGCCATCATCCGGCTGCTCTGCAGTCGGTGCCTGCTGACCAAAGACGGACAAGTGAAGAAGATGGGGATCAACTTCCTGGAGTGCAGCACCAGCAAGACTGACGCCGCCTCTCACAGACTGGAGGGACTGGAGACCACCGTGTCTTCCGGGAACTTTACACCTTCTACCATAAAAGCCATTTTCCCCAAACTGTCAAAGACTTGATAGCGGGAAAGTATGAGGTGACCACTGATGGATCGGACGTCCAGAAACTGAAACCACGCATGATTTAAGCGCGGCGGCGACAAGAGTGTGACTCCAAGACTTCAGGTGAAGTCTCCGGATGAAGTCTTTCTGGGATTCATCTTTCGAGATGATCTTATATATTAAAAGAAATGGTATTAAAAGGCGCAGTTGGAACGGTAAGCCCTGATACGTGACCGAATTGTACGAAAACTGAAACAACTTTGGCCATAGAAAAATAATGTCAATCAATGAATCCGTCCAAAAATCTTCAATCTTACGCTCTCGTTGTGAGGGACAACATTTTGTTTTTACCTTCATCTAAAAAAAGACGATGGAATTTTTACTTTTGAAGTGGGTTACTTGAATGCACTACATTTATCTGCTCAAAACGTGCAAGTTTTGGCAAAAAAAGAGTCCTCTTTGGGGTTTACTGTGAAGTGAAATTGAATCAGGTGGAGTCGCCTCACTCATCTTTGCACTGACCTGATCGCTGAGCGTGTAACGAGCCACGCCCCATCCACGGTTGTGGCCAAGGGGCGTCACGCTCCAAATAACTTGCCTGACTAATCCACGCAGTTACATGAATGATTGCCATTTTTTTTAATGACGAATCACAATTTATTTGACAGCTCTACTCAATTCACGACAAATTACCCAGAATTGATTAACGTGGACCTCGACTTAAACAAGTTGAAAAACTTATTGGGGTGTTACCATTTAGTGCTCAATTGTAGGGAATATGTACTGTATTGTGCAATCTACTAATAAAAGTTTCAATTAATCAATCAATAAAATATTGAAGGATAACATTAATGAGAGTGGAGATGATGGTAATAGTAAAATATGGTAATAATTAAAAAGTCTATTAATATTACTAATAATGGCTCTAAATGCCTTAACTACTCCTTTAACTCTCAATTGATTTGTATTACCTTCAAAACCAAACAGGACGTGAAAATCCTTAAGTCTTTAAAAACATTTTGTACCTTTTTCTTTGCTCAAATTTCTCTAATAAATATATATATATTTTTTTTTTTACCATTTTTTTAAGAACTTTTCAGGTTTAAAGGAGTTAAATAAATCATGTTCTGCACATCTATACAAATTGAAATCTGTGATGCCTTTAAAAAATATGTGTAATGAGAAAAAACGCATTATGTGATTGGTATTTTTCTTTGGGGCTAAAGTTGATTGGAGGGGAATAAATGGAAACCTAAAAAAAAATGTATGCTCTTAGAAAAATTAAGTACTTGTATGTCCTGTCTGGCTGTGATGACGCGGCGGCTTGTCCAGGGTGTAAACCGCCTTCCGCCCGAATGCAGCTGAGATAGGCTCCAGCGACCCCGAACGGGACAAGCAATAGAAAATGGATGGATGGATGGATGTCCTGTCTGGTTTTTAGGGTATTGTTGAATATCTGCCAATGTATTGTATACTTGTAAAAAACCTGTAAAATAAAGTAACATAACAAAAAATACCGACAAAATACAGACAAGATGTACTGAAAAGTCATCCCCTGTAACCTGAGGGTTAAAATACTACTACAAGTACTAATAATAATAACAACAACAACAGATATTGTGTATGGGCTAAACACATTCTTAATGCAGCACCTACCCTCATGATCAAAATTTTTATTTTTTGGTAGTATAAAAAGGTATACTTCTGGGCTTTTGGATTCCAAAATAGTACTTTTGATAGAACATTCTTTCAACATTCATTCTTTCTGGTTTGGAAACGTCTCATTCCTCTATTTTTGAGAGTGTGCGATGAACGAGAGACTAGGGCAAGATTTTAAATCGGAAAAAAACAAGTCATTAATGAAAAGTGGGGCGTAGGAAAACCGAGGTACCGCTGTAGCGTGATATCACGACTGGGTGAAGGAAACAAACAAAGCATGACGCCCAGAACAGTGGTTCTCAAATCTTAATCACCAAGTACCCCCTCAGAAAACACTTGGCTCTCCAAGTATCAATCAATCAATCAAGGTTTATTTATATAGCCTTAAATCACAAGTGTCTCAAAGGGCTGCACAAGCCACAACGACATCCTCGGTTCATATCCCACATAAGGGCAAGGAAAAACTAAATTTTTTTTACAGTACCACCGTAATGATCCACATTACAATACCAGTTTTTAACAGTTACACAGTGTTTGATTAAAGGAAAATAAAATAAAATAAATTGGAGATCACATATAACTAGTGGGGCTTCACGGTGGCAGAGGGGTTAGTGCGTCTGCCTCACAATACGAAGGTCCTGCAATCCTGGGTTCAAATCCAGGCTCGGGATCTTTCTGGGTGGAGTTTGCATGTTCTCCCCGTGAATGCGTGGGTTCCCTCCGGGTACTCCGGCTTCCTCCCACTTCCAAAAAAACATGCACCTGGGGATAGGTTGATTGGCAACACTAAATTGGCCCTAGTGTTTGAATGTGAGTGTGAATGTTGTCTGTCTATCTGTGTTGGCCCTGCGATGAGGTGGCGACTTGTCCAGGGTGTACCCTGCCTTCCGCCCGATTGTAGCTGAGATAGGCGCCAGCGCCCCCCGCGACCCCAAAAGGGAATAAGCGGTAGAAAATGGATGGATGGATGGATATAACTAGTGGAGAGAGAGTATGGCCAACTCGGTTTCGAAGTTGGTAGCAAACATGGCGCTGAGTCAGAGAAAGTATTGCCAAATGCTTGTCCCTAGTCTAGACCAGTGGTTCTTAACCTGGGTTCGATCGAACCGTGAATTGATTAACGGGGACCCCGACTTAAACAAGTTGAAAAACTTATTGGGGTGTTACCATTTAGTGGTCAATTGTACGGAATATGTACTGAACTGTGCAATCTACTAATAAAAGTTTCAATCAATCAATCAAGAGGGAGCTTATGTAGCCGAGGATCGGACCGCCAAGTGCCCTGCCTTCGGCTGCCACCCAGCTCACATTGCACCCGACCTCTAAGGCCCCTGCTATGGGTGGTGAGCCCATTGGAAGGGGGACCCACGTTGCCTCTTCGAGCTGTGCCCGGCCGGGCCCCATGGGTACAGGCCCGGCCACCAGGCGCTCGCCATCGTGCCCCACCTCCGGGCCTGGCTCCAGAGGAGAGCCCCAGTGACCCGCGTCCGGGCGAGGGAAATCTGGGTCCTTTGTTTTTACTTTTCATAGAGGTTTTCGAGCTGCTCTTTGTCTGGTCCCTCACATAGGACCAGTTTGCCTTGGGAGAACCTACCAGGGGGCTTAAAGCCCCCGGACAACATAGCTCCTAGGATTATTAGGACACGCAAACTCCTCTACCACGGTAAGGTGGCAGCTCAGAGAGGAGCCAGATGAGGTGGTTCGGGCATCTGGTCAGGATGCCACCCGAACTCCTCCCGAGGGAGGTGTTTAGGGCACGTCCAACCGGTAGGAGGCCACGGGGAAGACCCAGGACACGTTGGGAAGACTATGTCTCCCGGCTGGCCTGGGAACGCCTCAGGATCCACCGGGAAGAGCTAGACGAAGTGGCTGGGGAGAGGGGGCTTCCCTGCTTAGGCTGCTGCCCCCGCGACCCGACCTCGGATAAGCGGAAGAAGATGGATGGATGGATGGATGGATGGATGGATCAATCAATCAAAAGACCCAGAGAGTTGGCCTCAGGGGTTCGGCAGAGGTCAAGACACACCCGACTCATCGTGTAAATAAAAACTTCTTCCTATCGGTGTATTATGTATACGGCAACCATAGAAGTCACACTGATTTGCAGGTGTGTAATTGGTCGTGAGTTCATCAATCTATCAATCAATCAATGTTTATTTATATAGCCCTAAATCACAAATGTCTCAAAGGACTGTACAAACCACTACGACATCCTCGGAAGAACCCACATAAGGGCAAGGAGAACTCACACCCAGTGGGAAGTCAGTGACAATGATGACTATGAGAACCTTGGAGAGGACCGCATATGTAAGCAACACCCCCCCCCCCCCCCCCCCCGCATATGTGGGCAACCCCCCACCCCCATCTAGGGGACCGAAAGCAATGGATGTCAAGTGGGTCTAACATGATAGTGTGAAAGTTCAATCCATAGTGGCTCCAACACAGCTGCGAGAGTTCAGTTCAAAGCGGATCCAAGACAGCAGCCAGAGTCCCCGTCCACAGGAAACCATCCCAAGCGGACTCGGATCAGCATCGTAGAGATGTCCCCAACCGATACACAGGCGAGCGGTCCATCCTGGGTCCCGACTCTGGACAGCCAGTACTTCATCAATGGCCATCGGACCGGACCCCCTCCACAAGGGAGGGGGGGAAAGAGGAAAAAAAGAAAAGAAGCGGCAGATCAACTGGTCTAAAAAGGAGGTCTATTTAAAGGCTAGAGTATACAAATGAGTTTTAAGGTGAGACTTAAATGCTTCTACTGAGGTAGCATCTCGAACTGTTACTGGGAGGGCATTCCAGAGTACTGGAGCCCGAACGGAAAATGCTCTATAGCCCGCAGACTTTTTTTGGGCTTTAGGAATCACTAATAAGCCGGAGTCCTTTGAACGCAGATTTCTTGCCGGGACATATGGTACAATACAATCAGCAAGATAGGATGGAGCTAGACCAGGAGTCGGGAACCTTTTTGGCTGAGAGAGCCATGAAAGCCAAATATTTTAAAATGTACTTCGGTGAGAGCCATATATTTTTTTAACACTGAATACAACAAAATGCGTGCATTTTTAAGTAAGACCAACATTTTTAGAGTATAATGAGTCTCTTATTCTTTCTAATAGCATTTTTATTCTGAAGCTAACCTATAATAAAGAAAATGCTTCTTACCATTGATACATCTTCTTGAAAAGGTGCGGTAGAAACCGGATGGATGGATTAAAATGCATGAAGTGAAGTGAAGTGAATTGGATTTATATAGCGCTTTTCTTTAGAGTCTCACAGCGCTTTTACATAGTGAAACCCAATATCTGAGAATGTTTTATATTTTGAATATTATTTTTAACACAGTGATTAGTAATTATTCATTACTTCTCGTGTTATCTGAGAGCCAGATGCAGTCATCAAAAGAGCCACATCTGGCTCTAGAGCCATAGGTTCCCTACCCCTGAGCTAGTATTTTATACGTAAGTAGTAAAACCTTAAAGTCACATCTTAAGTGCTCAGGAAGCCAGTGCAGGTGAGCCAGTATAGGCCTAATATGATCAAACTATCTTGTTCTTGTCAAAAGTCTAGCAGCCGCATTTTGTACCAACTGTAATCTTTTAATGCTAGACATGATAAAACCCGAAAATAATACGTTACAGTAATCGAGACGAGACGTTCATGCTCTGTGTTGGTTTTGTTCTTGGAACAAGATGACACGGTTCATTTTGTTCACCAGTCAAAAAACAAAACTTTTTCTTGAATTTGAAAAAATATATATACAGTATATATATTTTTCACAAAAAAATGTGCATATAAAACTGGTGGGGTTCAGTACCTCCGACAAGGTTAAGAACCACTGGTCTAGACAAAAAAAAGCCCAATCCCAATGATAGGTCAACCAGGCAAAAGACTATTTTGCATATCGGCTGAAAGTGAAAATACGTATTTGTATACCGTTCACAACTTGGGACAACAGAATTGTGCCCCACAAAGCCCGTTTTTAGACGGTCCCCACAAGGCCCGTACCGTTGTTAGTCGACCCCCTCTGGAGAAACGCCAGCTCGTTTTACCGCTGTTTACTTTTTGTACACAATCCAAAATGTAAGAAATCCACTTAGTGCAGATGTTTCACATAAATTACAGCCAATTACGCGGTCCGTCCAAGGGAGCGTAACCAAATTCCGAGAGCATGAGAAGCGTCCCTATCTCCTCTCCTCCGTGTGTAGCAGATAATGACACGCCGCTGCAAAACATCCACACCCAAACTCGGCAGCCAAAGAAAAAAAAGAAAAAAACGATGTAATTTCTGCCATCTGAGTTTTGGTCTGGACATCTGTAAGCTGGCGCTGAAGACGTCATGTTTGATTTTCTTGGTTGCTTTTAGCATGCGGCCATGGGGCGGGAATTAAGCTGATGACAGTTTAATGGGTTGGAAAAAGGCCCGTCATGTAGCGTGAGAGAACTTTGTTGGTGGAAACTTATTTCTGATAGAAGTGGTGATGTAACAACCTGCACTGTCCACCTTCATGGTAGCAAGCATGTAAATACACAATGGGCATTTTCGTGTATATAACCTGTGAAGACAAAAAATGTGTACTGTTTTTTGTACATATGCAGCAAGTGTGTTTTTCATGTAAAAGTCTTTTAAGTTATGTAATTTGATGTGCACTGAATAAAACCATGTTTATACCGATGTTTGCCCTCTACAGCAGGGGTGTCCTAACTTTTTCCACAATAAGGCATTTTGATATTTTCTTTATTTTGTTCCAAAAAAAAAAAAAACTCAATATGTTTACGTCTAAAGACAAAAGTTAGTGTTGGTTTTGTGTGATAGAAGAAAAAGTAAATTATTTTTAGTTTTCTCTGGAGTGTTCAAATTGTGGCCAGGGGGCCATTTGTGGACAGCAGCTTGGAATTTTTGGCTTGAAAAATATTGTCTGGGGGAGCGGAAAAAAAGTTAAAAAAGACAATGAATTGGGAAAAAGCTGAAATAAGTGACAATGATAATTAATAATAATATTGTAGCTGAGATAGGCACCAGCGCCCCCCGCAACTCCAAAGGGAATAACCGGTAGGAAATGGATGGATGGAATAATTTGTCTCTTATAACACAAAACTGGCGCTAAGGTTTGATGTATAATCTCTGGTTGAAGAAAAAAAATACACACACATATATATATATATATATATATATATATATACATATATATATATATATAAACATAAATATATATCTGTACAGTACATATTTATATACATATATACATATATATGTAAACACATATATATATATACACACACACACATTTACTGTAAATGTATACATATATACAGTATATACATACATACATATGTACACACATATATATTTATATATATGTATACATATCTATATACTTACATATATATACATTTACGTATACATATATATATATATATATATATATATATATATATATATATATATATATATATATATATATATATATATATATATATGTGTATACATATACAAACCCCGTTTCCATTTGAGTTGGAAAATTGCGTTAGATGTAAATATAAACAGAATACAATGATTTGCAAATCATTTTCAACCCATATTCATTTGAATATGCTACAAAGACAACATATTTGATGTTCAAACTGATAAACATTTTTTTGTTTGCAAATAATCATTCACTTTAGAATTTGATGCCAGCAACACATGACAAAGAAATTGGGAAAGGTGGCAACAAATACTGATAAAGTTGAGGAATGCTCATCAAACACTTATTTGAAACATCCCACAGGTGTGCAGGCTTATTGGGAACAGGTGGGTGCCATGATTGGGTATAAAAGCAGTTTCCATGAAATGCTAAGTAATTCACAAACGAGGATGGGGCGAGGGTCACCACTTTGTCAGCAAATTGTCAAACAGTTTTAGAACAACATTTCTCAACGAGCTATTGCAAATAATTTAGGGATTTTACTGGCCAATGGAGGACAGTAATGCAATGGTCAGTACACCAGCTACTGGTGGTTTTGGCACTGTGGATAGGTGCCAGATCATGCTGGAAAATTAAATAATCATCTCCATAGAGCTTTACAACAGATGGAAGCATGTACACAGCTGCATTGACTCTGGACTTGATGAAACACAGTGGACCAAAACCAGCAGCTGACATGGCTCCCCAAACCATTGCTGACTGAGGGAACTTCCGTTGTCTAGAGTTCAGGAGTGACTTGACCATGGGAATACGGCTATTGAAGCTGTATCTGTTGAAAAGCTCTATGGAGATGATGATTTCATTTTCCAGCATGAGCTGGCACCTGTCCACAGTGCCAAAACCACCAGTAACTGGTGTATTGTCCATGGCATTATTGTCCTCCATTGGCCTGCCAACTCCCCTGACTTGAACTTCATAGAGAATTTGTGGGTTATTGTGAAGAAGAAGCTGAAAGACACCAGACCCAACAATGCAAATGAGCTAAAGGCCGCAATTGAAGCGTCCTGGCCATCCATAACACCTCAGCAATACCACAGGCCGATTGCCTCCATGCCACACCGCATTGATGCAGTAATCCGTGCAAAAGGATTCCCAACCAAGTACTGAGTGCATTAATTGACATTTTCAAATGTTTGATTTGTTTTGCTGTTCTAAATCTTTTTTTTTACTTTGTCTTAGGAAATATTCTATATTTTTGAGATAGGATTTTTGAGTTTTCTTAAGCTGTTTGCCATAATCAGCAATATTAAAATAATAAAAGGCTTGCAATATTTCAGTTGATGTGTAATGAATCCAGAATGTATGACATCTTCATGTTTTTGGTTGCATTACAGAAAAAAAAGGACTTTATCACAATATTCTAATTTTCTGAGACAGTCCTGTATATATATATATGCATATATGAATATATATAAATATTTACACATCTATATGTATACACATATATATGTATACATCAAATACATTGTGCAATTCAGAATCGAGTCTCATTTTGAAAATATCGATTAAAAAATATATATATATATATTATTATTATTATTATTTTAATCAATCCAACAAAACAATATACAGCAATACCATAACAATGCAATCCAATTCCAAAACTCAACCTGACCCAGCAACACTCAGACCTGCAATAAAGACACAAACTCGACACAGAACAAACCAAAAGTAGTATAACTAAAATGAGTATTATCAACAACAGTATCAATATTAGTTATAATCTTAGCATAGCAGTGATTAAAAATCCCTCATTGAAATTATCATTAGACATTTATAAAAATAATAAAAAAGAACAATAGTGTCACAGTGGCTTACACTTGCATCGCATCTCATAAGCTTGACAACACACTGTGTCCAATGTTGTCACAAAGATAAAATAAGTCATATTTTTGGTTCGTTTAAGAGTTAAAACAAATTTACATTATTGCAATCAGTTTATAAAACATTGTCCTTTACAATTATAAAAGTGTTTTTTTTTTCTTAAATCTACTACTCTGCTAGCATGTCAGCAGACTGGAGTAGATCCTGCTGAAATCCTATAAATTGAATGAATACAGAATCCTTTTGAATCGGAAAAATATCGTTTTTGAATCGAGAATCTAATCAAATCGAAAACAATCGATATATTATCAAATCTCGACCCCAAGAATCGATATTGAATCGAATCGTGGGACAGCCCTAATATATATATATATATATATATATATATATATATATATATATATATATATATATATATATATATATATACACATATCTATGTGTATACATATATATGTATACACATATATATGTATGTGTATGCATACGTATATACATATGTATACGTATATATGTATACATATATATATACATATATGTGTATAAATATATATGATAAATATATACATTTATGTATACATTTATATATATATATATACACACATATATATATGTGTGTATTCTGTATATATATATAAATATATACACATATGTATATGTGTATACATATATATATACATATATACATGTATATATATGTGTATACATATATATACATACATGTATATATATATATACACACATGTATATATATGTGTATACATAAATATATACACACATGTATATGTATACATATATATATATATATATATATATATATATATATATATATATATATATATATATATATATATATCCCACATACATTTGATCAGGGGTCCCTAAACATTTATTTTTTTATCCATTTTCTACCTCTTGTTACTCTCTGTGTCTCCGAGCCACTCAGCCAAATTGTATTGTCTAAAAATGTATTTTCCCATCGACAATGTGACACGCGGAAAAAAAAAATTATATATATATATATACACACATATATATATGTGTGTGTGTATGCATACGTATATACATATATGTATACGTATATATGTATACATATATATATATAAATATATACATATATGTGTATAAATATATATTATAAATATATACATATATGTATACATTTATATATATATATATATATATATATATATATATATATACACACACATATATATATGTGTATACTGTATATATATGTATAAATGTATACACATATGTATATGTGTATAGATATATATACATAAATACATGTATATATATATATATATACACACACATATATATATATGTGTGTGTATGCATACGTATATACATATATGTATACGTATATATGTATACATATATATATATAAATATATACATATATGTGTATAAATATATATTATATATATATACATATATTTATACATTTATATATATATATATATATATATATACACACATATATATATGTGTATACTGTATATATATGTATAAATGTATACACATATGTATATGTGTATAGATATATATACATAAATACATGTATATATGTGTATACATATATATACATACATGTATATATATATATATATATACATACATGTATATATACATGTATATATATGGGTATACAAATATATACATACATATATATATATATATATATATATATACATGTATATATACATGTATATATATGTGTATACATACATATATATATATATATATATATATATATATATATATATATATATATATATATATATATATATATATATATATATATATATATATATATCCCACATACATTTGATCAGGGGTCCCTTATTTTTTTGTATTCTTAAAATGCTCCTATGCTACAACATTTTTTAAGTGTGCGAAATTTCCAAAACAGGAAGTTGTGACACCACCTTGTGGAATGTTTACAATGACAACAAAACAAAAATATGTTCAATATATTTAAGCATAATTTCCACAAATTATGTAATATCTGTGCAGAATATCATTATTCTGACATAACATTTTTATTTGTTTTTTATTCAGAGTCCCTTCTCTGGTTTGTTGCTAAAGGTCAGGCCATACCATTTTTTCTTCAAATTAAAAATATGTCCTATTTTTTATTTTATTTTAAGTTACACATAAACACATGTATTATCACTTATTCATATATTATTTTTTTTGTATTCTTAAAATGCTCGTATGCCTCTTTTTTTAGGTGACATTCCTGTCAAAGCATCATCTTGTGGAATGTTTTACAGTGACAACAAAACAAAACAAAAATATATCCAATATATTTAAGCAACATTCCCACTAATTGCATAATATTTGTGTAAAATGTAATTATCCTGACAAAACTTTTTGAATAATATTTATTTGGATTCCATTTGTAGTTTGTCGTTAAAGGACAGGCAGTACAATTTGGTTTTCAAATTTTTATTATGTCCTCATATGTATTCTAGTTTAATTTACACATGAAAATGCTGTATTCTTATTTGTGTATTTTTTTTTTTTTTGCATTCTTAAAATGCTCTTGTGCTACAATATTTTTTAAGTGTAAGAAAATTCAAAAACAAGGTTATGGCACCACTTTGTAGAGAAATTACAATGACAACAAAACTAAAATATGTCCACTATATTTTAGAATAACTTCCATTAATTATGTAATATCTTTGTAAAATGTCATTTTTCTGACATACTTTTTTTTACTTGTTTTTTATTTAGATTCTCTATTCTGGTTTGTTGTTCAAGGTCAGGCAGTACAATTTTGTCTTCAAATGTATATTATGTCTTAATTTCTTTTCTAGTTTAATTTACATATAAATACTTTTATTATCGTTTATTTGTGTATTTTGTTTGTGTTCTTAAAATGCTCTTATGCCTCATTATTTCGGTGATGTTCCTGTCAAAGCATGAAGTTGTGGCACCACCTTGTGGAATGTTTGCAAAGACAACAAAACAAAACAAAAATATATCCAATTTATTTAAGCATCATTTCCACTAATTACATAATATTTGTGTAAAATCAAATTATTCTGACATAACTTTTTGAATTATCTTTTTAATTTATATTCCCTTTTCTGGTTGTTAAAGGTCAAGCAGTACAAGGTTGTCTTCAAAATGTCTAATATGTCCTCATTTTTATTCGAGTTCAATATACACATTAGGGCTGTGGATCTTTGGGTTTTCCAGGATTCAATTCAATATCGATTTTGGGGTCACGATTCGATAATATATCGATTTTTTTCGATTCGATTCTCGATTCAAAACCGATTTTTTTTCCGATTCAAAACGATTCTGTATTCATTCAATACATAGGATTTCAGCAGGATCTACCCCAGTCTGCTGACATGCTAGCAGAGTAGTAGATGTAAAAAAAACAGCTTTTATAATTGTAAAGGACAATGTTTTATCAACTGATTACGATAATGTACATTTGTTTTAACTATCAAACGCACCAAAATTATGACTTATTTTATCTTTGTGAAAACATTGGACACAGTGTGTTGTCAAGCTTATGAGATGCGATGCAAGTGTAAGCCACTGTGACACTATTCTTTTTTTTTTAATGTTTTATAAATGTCTAATGATAATGTCAGCGAGGGATTTTTAATCACTGCTATGCTGAAATTATAACTAATATTGATACTGTTGTTGATAATCATTTTTGTTTCACTACTTTTGGTTTGTTCTGTGTTGTGTTTGTGCCTCCTCTCAATTGCTCTGTTTATTGCAGTTCTGAGTGTTGCTGGGTCAGGTTTGGTTTTGGAATTGGATTGCATCGTTATGGAGTTGCTGTGTATTGGTTTGTTGGATTGATTAAAAAAATAAATAAATAAAAATCGATTTTTTAAAAATGAGAATCCATCACACCCCTAATACACATAAGTACATTTTGTTTTAGTTTTGTTTTTGTTTTTTTGTATTCTTAAAATGCTCTTGTGCTCCAACATTTTTTAAAGTGAGCGAAAATTCAAAAAGTGCTGTTCCTGTCAAAGCATGAGGTTCTGGCACAACATTGTGGAATGTGTACAATGACAACAAAAATATATCCAATATATTTAAGCATCGTTCCCACTATTTCCGTAGTATTTGTGTAAAATGTAATTATTCTAACTTAACTTTTTTTTTTTTTTTTTATTTAGATTCCCTTGTTTGGTTTGTTGTGAAAAGTCAGGCAGTATTTGTTTTTTTTTTAATATACTATGTTTTTTGTTTCCCCCCCCCCCCCCCCCCCCTACCTCAGGGGGGGGGCTTCGACAGGGTGGTTGCTGGTTGTTCCATCTCCATTGTTGGGGTCCCTGCGGGTGGGGTGGGTGGTTCCCGTGGTCCTGCGCTGGGAACCTACTATGGGTGGGGTGGCCTGGTGTGGACCGCGCCGTGCACCCCGGGGGTGGGAGTGGGGTCATGGGGTCCCGGGTGCTGGTGGGGGCGGGGGGCGGTCTTCCCGTCCGGTTGCGGGGAGTCTCTGGGTTCCCCCGGGCGGGGCGTCCCGCCTTTCTGCCCGTGTGGGGGGTGTTTGGGGTCTGGCCGTCTGCTGCTTCTCTCGTGCCCTGTCCTCTGTCTGCGGCCTGCTGCTGGCTCTTCCGGGCGGTGCAGTGGGCCAGGCTCTGGGGTTCCTGTCACTGGCCAGCCTGGCTGCGTGGGGCCGGTGGTCCCTAGTTCCCTGGGCGCCACACTTGCTGTTTGGGTTTGGCTCTCTGGGCGACTGGGGCCGTACTCTGGCTCCCACGCACACTGTGAGTCAAATATACTGTACATATAAACACACATATACTCACACACACACCGTTATTCATACATACAAACATAGGTAGCTACGCTCCCACATACATACACAAATACAGTACATACTTACATACTCCAAGTTCGTCCATCTACACGCACATTCACAGCACGAACATACACATACTGTACATATACATTCACTGTACAAACAAACATACACATACTGTACATATACATTCACTGTACAAACATTCGTATAAACATACTGTACATATACAAGTACATATACATACATTCACTAATGCACATGATCACGTTTCATCAAACATATATTAACGTTGTTGCCCTAGGGGAAACTGGGTAACACATGGCACACTGACAAAGCTTAACCCATTGTTACAATAACAATCTAACAAGATTAATATAGGTTGCCTCTCAATCTTCCACTCCATCCTTCGGTATTCCTTTTTTTTTTTTAATCATTCTAATTATCATTATGTATACGTACTGTTGCATTTGAACAACTGTATTGTTGATAATAGATGTAAACTATTGGCATTGTTCATGATCAATAGCGCTTTTTCTATTGGTATTTGTATTGCTCCAGTTGTAGTGTAAAAATGCTCATTGTCATTACTATATTATTATTTATTTCACTGCTTCTTTGCTATCACTTTTACCATCATATTTGTACATATCGTATGTGCTGGTGTTGTTGTTTTTGTTGTGTTTGCTGTTGTTGTTTTTGTCTCTCTGGCTAATCCTCCTCTTATCCCCATAGTTTCCCCCTCTGTCTTCCTTTTTTCCTCTTTCTATCCCCTCCTGCTCCGGCCCGGCTGCACCAAATGATAATATAAATACATTTAATAAAGTCAAATTCAAATAAGGCAACAAGAGAAGTATCAATCACTTCTCTTTTGTAAAGTAAATCTAAACAGCCAATATGGGCATCTACATCAACTATATGATTTGCCTGAGAAGCTGGACAGGACAAAAAAAAAAAAATCAGGCAGTACAATTTTGTGTACAAATTCATATTGTCCTCATTTTTATTGTAGTTTAATTTACACATAAATACTTTTTATTCTTATTTGTGTATTTTTTTTATGTCAAAGCATGAGAATGTGGCAGCACTTTGTGGAATTTGTACGAGGATAACAAAAATATATCAAATATTCAAGCATCATTCGGACTAATTAAGTAATATTTCTGTAAAATGTCATTATTCCGACAAAACTTAATTTTTTATAATTTTTTTAAATTAGGATTCACTTTTTTTGTTTGTTGTTAATGGTTGGGCAGTACAATTTTTGTCTTCAAATTTCTATTACATCCTCATTTTATTCTGGTTAAATTTACACTTAAATACTTTTTATTCTTACTTATTTGTGTATTTTTTGTGCTTCAAGATTTTTCAAGTGAGCGAACATTAAAAAGTGATGAGTCAAAGCATGAATTAAGGCACCATCTTGTCATCTCTCCTATCCAATATTTTAGAGTAATTCCCACTAATAAAGTAATATAATATTGTGTTATTCTCACCTGCTTATTATCTTATTACGATAATTGCTTCCCTGACCAAACAAAATAGGAGAAGTGTGGAGGGATTTAATAATAAACTCATCTTTTGAACGGCTCTTTTTAAAAGGAGCAGCTCCCTTCCAGTAGTTATGAAACCCATCATGATATAGGATTGCAATACAATACAAGTCTACACAATAATACCAAACCAACATTTTTTTTAAAGCGAGAATTTACAATACATATCTTTACTTCAAAATTGTATAGCACCTTTGCAAATTAAAAATGTTTTTTACTGGATCTCGTTAGCCTACACAGGTGCATTGAGTATTATATTGCATGACTGAGATTTATTTATTTGAAGGAAAGTATAACAGCTGCAGAATAAGTCACTGTGTCAAAAATCAAAAGTGAAAATTCAGTATTCATAAAATATTTGTACATAATTTTAGTCAGGTAAAAATGACTGATAATTTTTACATAAGAAGAATTTAGAATAGAAATGATTTAGCATACTGAGCTCACGTGCAAAAAATCCCGTAAAGCACATGAATTATTACATTTTACAGTCTTAATTCGGTCGAGTTTTAAGGAAAATGAAGGATTTTAGGTGCACCTTATATTACGCAAAATACGGTACTGTATTTTCACATTTGTTGCTGTTTTCACTACACATGCATTCATGTTAAGTGGTGCAATGACCCATAACAACCAGCCGATAGAGCTATGGTGAAAAAATATTGTTTAAACACACAATATAAGTTCGTACTAAAGTCCATTTTGCACAGTTGAAATAGAAACTATGTTCCCCCTTTTAAAGTTGGTTATCATAATGTTGACATGCTGTTTATATATAATTGTTTAATAGGTTTTTAATATTCAAAAATAATTACATCAACCTTTATCTTAAATAAATGTTAAATTATCTTTACTGATATTTATTACCAGCTTGTTGCTACAAATGAAATCTTCCCCTTTGGTATGGCGCCATCTTCTGGCCAAACATAACTCTTCCCAATTGTCAAGCCTTACTGTTTTGTGCTTTTTTTTTTATTAGTGAAAGTAAAAACAAAACAGTCGAGTTCAATGATTTACAAACATGCCAGAGAATCAATTAATTATTCAAACACAGTGTGACTGTTCAAACTGTGTGTAATGGTACAGTGGCCAAAAATATGAAATATCCTTGTTTAAATAAAATATCGGCCTAGTTTTTAATGGAAATTTGGGCCTACTATGCTACTGTTTGTTAATGTGGGTCATTGTGGTGGTACTTGGAGACCTAAGTGTTTTCTGAGGTGGTCCTTGGTGAAAAACTGGTCTAGTTGAAACAGCCACTTCATGTTCAAGTGTGGATCGTTTGTGTATTAGTCTTACTATATGTGTTCTAATCACTTCAATAATACCGTATTTCCTTGAATTGCCGCCGGGGCGCTAATTAATTTAAAACCTCTTCTCACTCTGGCGCTTACCAAAGGCATGCGGTAAAAGTAAGCATGCGCTTATTATTTTAAAACCTCTTCTCACTACGACACTTACCAAAGGTATTCAGTAAAAATTCGAGTGTGATGTAACCTTGGACCTTAAATCCTACTGAATAGCTCTTAATCTTCTTCCCTTTATGCGATTTCAAATTACCGGTATTGAAATCTGCCTCCTCCATTTTGAAAACGATCACAGGGGAAGTGTCACTCGTGACGTCACGAGTTTGACCAGGCGGGAATACCAAGCATGCGCTAATTATTTTGGGAAGCGAGTTTGACCCGGCAGTAATTCAAGGCAGGCGCATACTATATGCCCTGCGGCAATTCAAGGAAATACAGTCATTGTAATACTAAAATAGGATTGCACCGGATGCGCTGCAGAAATGTAAACAATGTAGCCAAATGTTGTTGTTTTTTTTAAACACTTATTTTGATTCCCAAACATGTTATATAACAAAGCACTTTCTGTATTAGACTATCTAAAATTCCACTGGTTTGGTGCCATTAGCAAAAAAAACAAAACACTGAAATGTGTTGTTTTTTTCCCCAACACTGAATATTGATAATACAAACAATGAATAATTCAACATGTGGTCTATAACGTCCTAAATTAGAGCGCACCGCCGATGAGCTGGTCTACTTTCATACAAAAAGGCACACAGGATTAAAAGCCGCATTAAAAGGGATCATATTATGATTTTTTTTCTACATTTAAACATTTCCTTGTGGTCTACATAACAGGTCATGGTGATTTTTTTTGGTCAAAATGTTGCAGTTTATGTTTTACAGACCATCTTCAAGTCCTTTTTTGACCAGCTCTTTAGGATGCACCGTTTTATTTTTCCACTTTGACAGTGTCTTCTCCCCACCCGCTTTGTTGTACCGGTAGTTTTTAGTGCTTCCATAGCGAGTCTACTGACAGATATAAGTTAGAACTGTACGCTACTTTATATTAGAAATGAAAACAGCTGAGGATGAATGCCTCACAACAAAAGGATAGAAAACAAAAAGAAGTTCATTGACTAGGTTCAAACTCTGATGACACCTAATAATCAAACAAGAAGCAAGGAATCATGCAGAGACAAAGTTCAATTTAGCTCATGAGGAGACACGAATTTTGGGCTGTGTTCTAGTTACAGATCCAAACTACGTTCTAAAAATCAAGCCTGCGCGCCTTTTAAATTTTGTTAGGAACATCCCTATTACATCACTGAAGCTGTCGCTGAGGGAAGGGGGTAATCTCGACAACTTCAGTTCGACACAATATATGATTATAGAATAAATGAAAATGAGTTGACGCAGGTCATATCGCCTTGTCTCTGCTCTGTCTGCGTCATGGCGGTGTTCGGCCTTGGCCGTCAGCAGGCCGAGTCTAGAAACAACACTGATAAAAACAACTGGCAATCTTTTGGATTGCCATCTTGCATTGATACAAAAAAATACCACTTCAGCACAATTGACAATTTATATCAACGGCCCTTAAGCATAAAGTTATGATGATAATATAAAAATAATTATTCTAACACTAAAGACTACAATAATTTCAGGACTTATCCAAATCCCAAAAACACACAAGCCGGTACCAATAGGTAAGAAAAGTTGATTTTGCATAATATTGCGAAACAAAACTCCAGATAATGTCTCCCAAAAGGTGTCATTTTTTGGGTCCTCATACACATATATTAATACTCGTATGTTGACGCACAGTACGTCTGACTATGGTAGCTATGATGCTCCGACAATTCATCAAGCGTTGCGGCTTTGTAGTTTACCAAAGTAGTCCTAAAACATTTTGACCGATTTTTGAGCAGGGTGTGTAATGTTCTATATTTTAAAAGAAACATCAACGTCTTGCTTGCCAACCTGTACTTGCTGGCGTCATTTATTGAACAGGGGGCGTCATCCTGCCGTCCACAGGTATTTTTCAGAGCCGTGTACAGAGAGAGTATGGACAACTATGTTTCAGAGACGGTTGAAAACATGGCGCCCTTTGGTCACTTTTGAGCAATCAGAGAGCGTACGGCCAGACAATCTCTTATAAGATTGATCAAAAGCTCCTAACGTGACTACAGAGCACCATGTTTGGAACCAACTTTAAAACCCAGTTATCCATACGATATAGACAGCCCAGGAATCTCTTATGTGTGACTGGTCACATGGGTTACACCATGTAACAAATAAAATGGCTTTGAGGTAGAGATGCGCGGATAGGCAATTATATCATCCGCATCCGCATCTCCAAAGTCGTCATCCACCCGAACCAACATTTTATCAGGACCGTACCAGCCCGCCAACCGCCCGCTGAAATACATCAGAGGTTGGCCGCCTCAACTGCTCACAGAGCTATTTAAACCTGTTTCACAGAGTAACGATGACAATTGGAGCCGCTAACGTTCCCGCGACTATCCAATAGCGTTCATCCTGAGTACAAAAACATGGGCGTGCTGTGAACTCATTGACTTAGACACCTTCAACAACATGTACGAACCGATTGTTGGTCCGGCAACAAGTTGTGTGCGGCTTCCGCAATTACACGTACAAGATTGAAAGGCATACTGGGTGATACAGAGTACACTGATGGTTGTGATATAAACAACTTTAACACTTGCTAATATGCGCCACGCTGTGAAGCCACACCCAAGATTGACAAACACATTTCGGGAGAACATCCTCACAGTAACACAACATAAACGCAACACAACAAATACCCATAATCCTTCTTATTCATGACACTTCCTGAATATATTTTACAACCCCGTGCCCCAGGCGGCCACCTTACCGACGCACGGGGGGGTGTTTGCTGCTAGCGGGGTGTATAAAATAGTCAGGAATTGTCAGGAATACAAAGGATTATGGGTATTTGTTGTGTTGCATTTATGTTGTGTTACTGTGAGGATGTTCTCCCAAAATGTGTTTGTCATTCTTAATTGGTGTGGCTTCAAAGTGTGGCGCATATTACTAAGAGTGTTAAAATTGTTTATATCACAACCATTAGTGTACTCTGTGTCACCCAGCATGCCTTGCAGTCGTGTGCTTGTTGCAGCGGAAACTACACACAACATGATGCTGGACTGACAAGCAGATCGTACATGTTGTAGAAGGCGATAAAGCCAATGGCTTCATAGCACGGCCTAATACCTATTACCCGGGTAACTACTGACAGTCATTCAGGAGAATAATAGCGTCTCTTATTAACTTATTCGCTTTATGACACGGGTCCTAAAAGGCACTTTGAATGGCATAGGATCCTGATCACTGAACCATGCATATCAAATATTTTCGGATTGCTCAACCGCCACCCGCCCGAATCTAATTAAAATCTATTTTATCGTCATGTCAACCGCCCGACCCGCGGACTCTGCGGATGAGACCGCAAACCGCGCATCTCTACTTTGGAGGTCCTTAATACATACATTAGGCGCAGTGTTGTTTTTTTGAGAAAATTCAAGGATTTTGAGTGCACCTTAAAGTCCGAAAAATACGGTATGTCACTTTCGTACACGGTTCCTAAGATGAAAATTACTTTGGAATATCAGGACTGAAAGTAACAGGAGTAAATTCATAGCCTACAATTAGCAAAAAACATGAAATATAGAAAAAAAAAAATCTAAAACTTATAGGTAACAGGGCTGTGCTGATAATGTAACACTAAACTATAGCTGAAATATCTTTGAATATACAGAAAAATAAATTAACCTACTTTTGGCCTTCACATCACTTCCTGTGACTTGTGGAATAGTTGACATTTTTGCAAGGAAGTAATGTCAGGAAACAGGACTGAGTCTAAACTTAGGGACATGACCACAGTACAAATGTTCAATAGTCTAATTTTAGAAAGCAATGACAAACAAAAAATGCTATTTTTCCGATGTTCAATGTATTTCAAATGGATCTTTTCTAATTGCATGTACAAACCCCGTTTCCATATGAGTTGGGAAATTGTGTTACATGTAAATATAAACAGAATACAAAGATTTGCAAATCCTTTTCAACCCATATTCAATTGAATGCACTACAAAGACAAGATATTTGATGTTCAAACTTTATTTTTTTTTGCAAATAATAATTAACTTAGAATTTCATGGCTGCAACACGTGCCAAAGTAGTTGGGAAAGGACATGTTCACCACTGTGTTACATCACCTTTTCTTTTAACAACACTCAATAAAAGTTTGGGAACTGAGGAAACTAATTGTTGAAGCTTTGAAAGTGGAATTCTTTCTCATTCTTGTTTTATGTAGAGCTTCAGTCGTTCAACAGTCCGAGGTCTCCGCTGTCGTATTTTAGGCTTCATAATGCACCACACATTTTCGATGGGAGACAGATCTGGACTGCAGGCGGGCCAGGAAAGTACCCGCACTCTTTTACTACGAAATCACGCTGTTGGAACATGTGGCTTGGCATTGTCTTGCTGAAATAAGCAGGGGCATCCATGATAACGTTGCTTGGATGACAACATATGTTGCTCCAAAACCTGTATGGACCATTCAGCATTAATGGTGCCTTCACAGATGTGTAAGTTACCCATGCCTTGAGCACTAATACACCCCTATACCATCACAGATGCTGGCTTTTGAACTTTGCGCCTATAACAATCCGGATGGCTATTTTCCTCTTTGTTCCGTAGGACACCACGTCCACAGTTTCCAAATATAATTTCAATTATGGACTTGTCAGACAACAGAACACTTTTCCACTTTGCATCATTCCATCTTAGATGAGCTCAGGCCCAGCGAGGCCAGCGGCGTTCCTTGGTGTTGTTGATAAATGGGTTTTGCTTTGCATAGTAGAGTTTTAACTTGCAGTTACAGATGTAGCAACCAACTGTAGTTACTGACAGTGGTTTTATGAAGTGTTCCAGAGCCCATGTGGTGATATCCTTTTCACATTGATGTCGGTTTTTGATGCAATACCGTCTGAGGGCTCAAAAGGTGCGTAATATCATGGCTTACGTGCAGTGATTTCTCCAGATTCTCTGAACCTTTTGATGATTTTACAGACCGTAGATGGTAAAATACCTACATTCCTTGCAATAGCTTGTTGAGAAATGTTGTTCTAAAACTGTTCCAGAATTTGCTTACAAATTGGTAACCCTCGCCCCATCCTTGTTTGTGAATTACTTAGCATTTCATGGAAGCTGCTTTTATACCCAATCACGGCACCCACCTGTTCCCAATTAGCCTGCACACCTGTGGGATGTTCCAAATAAGTGTTTGATGAGCATGTCTCAACTTTATCAGTATTTATTGCCACTTTTCCCAACTTATTTGTCACGTGTTGCTGGCATCAAATTCTAAAGTTAATGATTATTTGCGAGAAAAAAAAAAGTTTATCAGTTTGAACATTAAATATGTTGTCTTTGTAGCATATTCAACAGAATATGGGTTGAAAATGATTTGCAAATAATTGTATTCTGTTTATATTTACATCTAACACAATTTCCCAACTCATATGGAAACGGGGTTTGTATTAATTATGCAATCAGTTTAATGTGTAAGACATCCATCCATCCATCCATCCATCCATCTTCTTCCGCTTATCCGAGGTCGGGTCGCGGGGGAAGCAGCCTAAGCAGGGAAGCCCAGACTTCCCTCTCCCCAGCCACTTCGTCTAGCTCTTCCCGGGGGATCCCGAGACGTTCCCAGGCCAGCCGGGAGACATAGTCTTCCCAACGTGTCCTGGGTCTTCCCCGTGGCCTCCTACCGGTTGGACGTGCCCTAAGCACCTCCCTCGGGAGGCGTTCGGGTGGCATCCTGACCAGATGCCCGAACCACCTCATCTGGCTCCTCTCGATGTGGAGGAGCAGCGGCTTTACTTTGAGTTCCTCCCGGATGACAGAGCTTCTCACTCTATCTCTAAGGGAGAGACCCGCCACACGGCGGAGGAAACTCATTTCGGCCGCTTGTACCCGTGATCTTATCCTTTCGGTCATGACCCAAAGCTCATGACCATAGGTGAGGATGGGAACATAGATCGACCGGTAAATTTAGAGCTTTGCCTTCCGGCTCAGCTCCTTCTTCACCACAACAGATCGGTACAACGTCCGCATTACTGAAGACGCCGCACCGATCCGCCTGTCGATCTCACGATCCACTCTTCCCTCACTCGTGAACAAGACTCCTTGGTACTTGAACTCCTCCACTTGGGGCAGGGTCTCCTCCCCAACCCGGAGATGGCACTCCACCCTTTTCCGGGAGAGAACCATGGACTCGGATTTGGAGGTGCTGATTCTCATTCCGGCCGCTTCACACTCGGCTGCGAACCGATGCAGTGAGAGCTGAAGATCCCGGCCAGATGAAGCCAACAGGACCACATCGTCTGCAAAAAGCAGAGACTTAATCCCGCGGCCACCAAACCGGAACCCCACAATGCCTTGACTGCGCCTAGAAATTCTGTCCATAAAAGTTATGAACAGAATCGGTGACAAAGGGCAACCTTGGCGGAGTCCAACCCTCACTGGAAACGTGTCCGACTTACTGCCAGCAATGCGGACAAAGCTCTGACACTGATCATACAGGGATCGGACTGCCATAATAAGACAGTCCGATACCCCATACTCTCTGAGCAATCCCCACAGGACTTCCCGAGGGACACGGTCGAATGCCTTCTCCAAGTCCACAAAGCACATGTAGACTGGTTGGGCAAACTCCCATGCACCCTCAAGAACCCTGCCGAGAGTATAGAGCTGGTCCACAGTTCCACGACCAGGACGAAAACCACACTGTTCCTCCTGAATTCGAGGTTCGACTATCCGGCGTAGCCTCCTCTCCAGTACACCTGAATAAACCTTACCGGGAAGGCTGAGGAGTGTGATCCCACGTGTAAGACACTTTGCTTAATTAAAAACAATATTTTACGATAAATTTTCATCTTGAATTTAAACATTTTATGTCCTGGGAACGCAAAATGCATCAATGTGGTGGAATGGCCCGAATACAGTACTTCCTAAAATAATCTTCCAAAAGAACAACAGTTGACTTAAGTGTGACTTAAGGCTGTGGGTCTCAAACTTTTTTCATAATGCCCACCATTAAAATACAGTAGAGTAGTAGGCGTAAGTATTCATTAAAAATAAGTCAGAGGTTTTATTTACCAAGTATATTTAATATTTTAGCCATTGTAACATGACACAGTTTGAAAAGAAACACTGTTTGAATATTTAATCAAATTATTCTTTGGTGTACCACCAGATGAAGCCCACGTACCATTAGAGGTACACGTACCACAGTTTGAGAGTCACTGACTTAAGGTAAGCAGTTGATTTGAGAAAAAAATAAAACATAGTATATACAGTTTTGATCAAAATTATTCAACCCCCACACAATGTTGGTGTTTTAGCAAGTAGGACATTTATTCCGTATTTTGTTTATAGTCATTTCAAATAAAAATGCATTAAATAGACAAATGCAACTTGAATTACAACATTATATTTTGTAACATACAGTGTCATTTTTTTAAATATTTCATTGACAAAATTATTCAACCCCTTGAAGATCATAACTCTTAAGAACAGAATTTGAATAAGGTCTTTTCAATCAGGTGTTGAAAACACCTGTAGATGTGATTAGAACCATAACGAGCAACAATTAAACTGATTGAAAAAGACTGTGACGCTCAGCTTCTTGTAGATGGTCAATGGTGTATTTGCAACATGGTGAAGTCCAGGGAGTGGTCAAAGAGGTCAAGAGAGGAGGTAATTTCTCTTCATAAGAAAGGATATGGATATAAGAAAATAGCAAAGACATTACACATCCCATGAGACACAGTTGGGAGCATAATTCGCAAGTTTAAAGCTAAAGGCACAGTGGAAACACTACCTGGGCGTGGTAGAAAGAGGATGCTGTGTGCAACTGCTGTCCGGTATTTGAAGCGTACAGTGGTGAAAACCCCCGGGTAACAGCTGAGGAACTACAACAGGACATTGCAGAGGGGGAAACACAGGTTTCGTCCCGGACAATAAGGCGCGCACTACGAGATGAAGGCCTCCATGCCAGAACTCCCAGGCGCACCCCAGTTCTGACTACCATGCACAAGAAAAATAGACTCCAGTATGCCAGACATCATCTGGACAAACCCCAAAGGTTTAGGGAAACTGTTCTATGGAGTGATGAGACACAAGTGGAGCTCTTTGGGCCTATGAATCAACGTTATGACTGGAGGAGAAAAAATGAAGCTTACAAAGAGAAGAACACCTCACCTACTGTTAATCATGGTGGGGGGGTCAATCATGCTCTGGGGCTCTTTTTCTGCCTCAGGTACCGGGAATCTCCAGCGCGTTCAAGGCATTATGAATTATATTTCCAACCAGGATATAATAGCTACAAATGTCATGAAGTCAGTGACGAAGCTGAGACTTTGGAGACGTTGCACAACAGGACAACGATCCCAAGCATACCTCCAACTTAACATCAGAGTGGTTGCAGAAGAAGGGCTGGAAGACTCTGGATTGGCCTTCACAGTCGCAAGACCTAAATCCTATAGTAAACCTGTGGTGGGACTTGAAGAAGGCAGATGCAGCACGCAAGCCCAAGAATATGAATGAATTGGAGGCCTTTGCCCAAGAGGAATGGGCTAAAACACATGTAGATGGTTGCAAGAAGCTTGTGTCCGGTTATGTATCACATTTGAAGGATGTAATTACTGCCAAAGGGTGTTCTACTAAGTACTAAAGATGCATGTAACTAGGGGGTTGAATCATTTTGTCAAAGAGAAATTAAGAAAAATTTCCTTTTTGGGTATTTTGTAAAATACAGTGTTACAATTTAAGTTGCATTTGTCTATTTGACACATCTTTATTTGATAAGACTATAAACAAAATACGGAATAAATGTCCAACTTGCTAAAACACCAAAATTGTGTAGGGGTTGAATAATTTTGATCACAACTGTAGTTAGTAAAAAATCTGATTTGGAGACAGTAGTGAGCGACAGAAATGAAAGGCAGCTATTTTAAATTTGGCCAACCAACAGTTTGTATGCAATATAATGTGTCAGATATTGACTTAAAAATACATGATTTCAGCTAAACCACTGGTGTTCTTGTTATATTGTTTCGGTTTGAAAAATGTGAGCAAGTTGCAAAACACCTACTTTATTACACATAATTGCTACAGAACCAAAACTTAAAAAATATTAGCTACTGTTGCAAGTGAAAAACATTTACATATCAGCAACAAAACCACGATTTACCACTCAGGGTTCACAAAATGCCACAACTTGTCGCTTACATCACAGGGGGATTGCACTGAGGTGTCAATTTGAATGGGCGTCGCCAGGTCTTTGCCATAATGCACTGCAAGAGAAGAGAAATGTGGGTGGACTCACACAAATGCACACAAAATATGACAACACTGGACAGTACCTCCTTTTAGAATGTGTGACTCTGTGTCGTATTCCCACTTGATCTTTGTTATGACGTGGAACAGATTCACGACATGTCTGTTGAGCAAGAATACAACAAATATTACAGAAGCCTGATTTTAAACATAGTAATACAGTATTTTTTTTTTTTTTATAAAATACTCCATAAAGTATAAAAATATATAAAAATCATCCAGTTGCTGCCTTGCATCAGATGTAAGAATTCTGTATCTAATTTAGACAGAAGAAAACATTCTGGCTGCTGTTTTTAAGAAAAATGACAAACGGTACTGCGCAGCACAGTGTTTCGATACATTAATTTAATCAATCAAAGTATATTTATACAGCCCTTAATCACAAGTGTCTCAAAGGGCTGCACAAGCCACAACGACATCCTCAGCTCAGATCCCACAACATACAATTTAAGTGTGTGAATCATGATGCTAATTTTTGTTAGCCTATAAACGGGCTTGTTCATTGCACAGTATGTTGGCATATTCCATCCATCCATTTCCTACCGCTTGTCCCTTTCGGGGCATATTGTCAAACTTTTTTTACCTCAGGGAACACATGGAGGAAAAACTATTCCCTGAGTGGGCCGGACTGGTAAAATGAAGGCATGCTAACTTAAAAATAAAGAGAACTTCAGATTGTTTTCGTTGTTTAAAAATCGACCAAGCTCATTCGAAAAATGTACAAATCATGTTTTGTTTTTTTTACACTTACATATTGCAATTAATAGTATTCTATCAATCAATCAATCAATCAATGTTTACTTATATAGCCCTAAATCACTAGTGTCTCAAAGGGCTGCACAAACCACCACGACATCCTCGGTAGGCCCACATAAGGGCAAGGAAAACTCACACCCAGTGGGACATCGGTGACAATAATGACCCAGTGGTGACAATAATGACTATGGTCTTTTGTTTATTTTTTTCAAGATGGCGCTACTTTAGTGGCTGCTGTTGGCAGGAGCTCTGTGCTATTGTATCATCCTTTTGTGTTTCCCTCTTGTTTTCATGTGTTATTATATTTTTTTTGCTTTTTGGCCCGGGACCCTTTGTGACTGTGTGACAAGGGGTGGCACTTTTGTGAAGTCTGGTGCTTTTTTTTGTGGACTTTTGGATCTGCCTCCCGGGAGCCTTTTGGCCATGGAGACCAGCTCTTGGGTCTCTGCCACACCGGAGTCGGTTTGGAGGGACTGGAGGAGATGCGGATGAGGGGACAGGGCTGCGGAGCTAGCACTGAGCGCCGGGACGGACAAGCTTCATTCACAGTGTCTTGGCTGGGTGAGCAGGTGTCGGACACCTCAGTCTCCTTGGACGTATCCTCGCGCATCCATGCGGACTGGACACTGGCCGAGAGTTGGTTGGAAACCGAGAGTGGAGTCAGCTCTCTTTGTTGCTTTGTTGGGTCTGCTCCTGTCTCTGGCCACGCTCCCTCCACCCCAGCAGACGATGGCGTGGAACACCGCAGAGGCCACCACAGTGTATATGTTTCTTTTAGTTTTTATTCCTAGCTGTACGTAGAAGTGGCTGGTTGTATGCGCTGCGTTGTCTTTAATGTCCTTTGTCTTCTTTGAGGTTTCCCTCTTACACACGTGAGAGGGATGTGTACTATGGCTATGAGTTGTTGTTTTTTTCCCTTGGCCTCAGTCTGGACCCCCTCTTCAGGGCCCAGGCTTAGACCGAGTTTTTTTTTTATTTTATTTTAATCTTTTAATACATCTTTACCTGTATCTCACCTTTTTTGTAAGGGGCGCTGGAAGCCGGCAGACCCGTCAGCGATCCTGTTCTGTCACCGTGTAACGTTTGTCTGATCTTGAATGCGATTGTGCTGAACATTTTTATTTTCCTGAAGGAATAAATAAAGTACTATCTAATCTAATCTGTCATTTATACTTTCTGAATAAATTATGTGATAATGTTCATTAGTCAAATAAGTGGAGAGTTTTAAAATGCTCTCATTGGTATAAATTTTTAATCTATTAGAAAATCCATCCATTCACTTTCTACCGCTTGTCCCTTTTGGGGTCGCTGGAGCCTGTCTCAGCTGCATTCGGGCGGAAGGCGGTGTACACCCTGGACAAGTCGCCACCTCATCGCAGGGCCAACACAGAGACGGACAACATTCACACACTAGGTCCAATTTCGTGTTGCCAATCAACCTATTCCCAGGTGCACGTCTTTGAAGGTGAGAGAAAGCCAGAGTACCCGGAGGGTACCCATGCGGTCAAGGGGAGAACATGCAAACTACACACAGAAAGATCCAGAGCCCGAGATTGAACCCAGGTCTACTCAGGATCTTTGTATTGTGAGACACATGCACTAATCCATTCTACCGTGCTGCCATTAGAAAATGAAATTAATATCAAAATCAAATTACAGGGTGTTATTAATGTAATTGACTAATTCTCCTCAACTGATTAACTAACATCAAATGATGCTACATATGTACATAATAAAACACATGAGTGTGGACTAATTGAATTAATTATACATGAAGTAAGAAGAATAAATATTGTTTTAGCATATTTATGTGCGGCCAGAAAATGTGTCCCAGTCATAAGAACAACACGAAATGGCATATCACTAATAAGCAGCATAAGTACGTAGTGCCCAAACACCAAAGTGTTGCCTCTATCTTAACACGGCACAAGTCATGTATCCCACCAGAGGGGATACAAAGAATTGCTATTGCGGCATCTAGTGGAAACATTTAGAACATCAGTTTCTTTCGTTTCAAAATTTCAGCTCATTTTTATACTTGGAAAACTCATCACATTGATACCCTGAGCTCATGGCATAAAACCTGACATTTATCCAGTATGGCCGCATTGCTTTTCTCCCCAGTTAATACCAAGCCGTATTGCTGATTTAACATCATTCCTACATGTATGTGCACTTCATGTGTATCTGGCACGTGCACACATAAGGCCCTATGGGTGCTTGAGCCCCTGCCCTTTTTTGCCTCGTCTTAAAAAGTGCCCTCTGTCTGTGTGTGTTTTTTTCTTTAAACAACATTAATAAATTCCTGTTAGGGATGTAAAAAAAACAAAACAAAACAAAAAAACAGCGGTACAAAAACTCCACGTTTTCTTGTAATACCGGGTTGTTTGAGCCTGCGCTTCCGCCAGAGAGAGAGAGAGAGAGAGAGAGGACGAGTGAGTGAGTTAGAGAGAGGAGAGAGAGCTAACTGCGGTCTGAGGAGACGTGACAGTGGAGCAACTTGAAACTGTGAGTTATGGTGTAGTCGCCGTCCACTTATTCAGCATCTAATATGGGTAATATTTCAGAAAAACGCTGTATTATTGTATTATTCAATGTGTCAGCTTCTGTTTTTGCAGGTTGTCGGAGCACTGCGCATCAATTGAGCACGGCACATCAACTCCGCACAGAGCAGAGCGGATCGTGCGGGACAGGAAGTAGTGTACAAAATACAAAATAAAACCCGGGGTTAATTTTCTAAATAAAATTCACTGTGTTTACTGTGGATCACATTTCTCTCACAGTAGAGGTTTAAATATAAAGTTGTATTGCGTTTCAGTTGTTTAGTCTGAGGATTATGTGAGAAAGACCATAAGTTACAACTTGATGGTGTTTTCATCAAGTTAAAAGGAAGAAGGACAGATTTTCACATTGAAGTTTTTTTCATTTGGTTATTTATTTTTTATTTTTACGAAGTTCATGTTGCAGTGTTCAATGTTCAATATTAAAGTGCTTATCTTTAACAATAAATAGCCTAATAATAAACCAGTGTTTTGTTGCTTTTCATGTCTTCCAAGCCTATGATAATGTGAATTAACTCATGACAATAATTTGTTGACACAAAAGAAATGGCAATCACTTTTACCTACAAAGGACACACAGCTAAGTAGTTAGCATCCTATTAGCAAATTTAACATTAATTTCCAGGAACACCCAAAAAAATGTCCTGTCCTTTTCTGACTTTGAGCCCCTCTATAATCATGTGTACGTCCCTGATGTGTATACTAATGTACTTTAATTTGTGTGCTTAGTTGTACTTATTTTTTCCATTCCAATATTCAGAGAGGGCAGAATAATATGTGTAAATAAATCATAAATGTTGGATCTTATGCCACTAGCATAATGGTAGCAAGTCAGAACACTTTCCAGTAAAGGTTGGACTCCGTAAAGGCTGACCTTTGTCACTGATTCTGTTTACAACTTTTATGGACCGAATTTCTAGGCACAGTCAGGGCATTGAGGGGATTCGGTTTGGTGGCTGCAGGATTAGGTCTCTGCTTTTTGCAAATGATGTGTTCCTAATGGCTTCATCTGGCCAGGATTTTCTGCTCCCACTGCATAGGTTTGCAACAGAGGACTGGGATGAAAATCATCACTTCCGAGTCAGAGTCCATAGTTCTCACCCGAAAAAGGGAGTGCCATCTTAGGGTTGGGGAGGACACCCTGCCCCAAGTGGAGGAGTTCAAATACATCAAGGTCTTGTTCACGAGTCAGGGAAGAGTCGATTGTGAGATTGACAGCCGGAAGACAAAGCTTTAAATTTACCGATTGATCTACATTGCTTTCTTCACCTATGGTCAGGAGCTTTGGGTTATGACCAAAGGACAATCTGGTGGCTACAAGCGGCCCAAATGAGTCTTCTCCTTCAGGTGGCGGGCTCTCCCTTAGAGATAGGGTGAGAAGCTCTCTCATTTGGGAGGAGCTCAGAGTAAAGCGCTGCTCCTCCACATGGAGAGGATCCGATAAGTCGGTTCGGGCATTTGGTAAGAATGCCCCCTAAACACCTCTCTGGGGAGGAGTTTAGGGTGCGTCCGACCGGTAAGATACCACGGGAAAGACCCAGGACACGGTGTAGAGACTATAACTAGGTTATCAAGGGTAAATCCCCACCTAACCATATCATTGCTCCTCTCACCCCTCAGTCCGCCGGCGTAACACGACCTAGTGTTACGCACATGTTCCTAACGCGGAACATGCGCACGTCATAGTCACCTTCGGTGTTGCCTTGTGTGCAAGTTCTTAAAGGGGAACATTATCACAAGACCTATGTAAGCGTCAATATATACCTTGATGGTGCAGAAAAAAGACCATTATTTTTTTAACCGATTTCCGAACTCTAAATGGGTGAATTTTGGCGAATTAAAGGCCTTTCTGTTTATTGCTCTGGTGGCGATGACGTCAGAACGTGACGTCACCGAGGTAATACAGCCGCCATTTTCATTTTCTACACATTACACACACGGGTCTCAGCACTGTTATTTTCCGTTTTTTCGACAATTTTTTGGAACCTTGGAGACATCATGCCTCTTCGGTGTGTTGTCGGAGGGTGTAACAACACTAACAGGGAGGGATTCAAGTTGCACCGAAGATGCGAAAGTGTCTGCTGCCAGACCCCCATTGAAAGTGCTGTAGTGTCTTCACATTTGACCGGCGATGACAGACATGGCACAGAGATGTATGGATAACCTGCAGATGCATTTGCAATGATAAAGTCAACAAAATCACAAAGGTGAGTTTTGTTGATGTTGATTTATGTGCTAATCAGACATTTTGTCGCGGCGTGACTGCCAGCTAATCGATGCTAACATGCTATTTACCGGCGGTGCTGAAGCAGACATGGCACAGAGATGTATGGATAACCTGCAGATGCATTTGCAACTATATTACGTTTCCTTCCACCCACATTTAATGCGAAAAAAACACTTACCAATCGACGGATTTAAGTTGCTCCATTATCACACAATCGGAAAGTCCTGAACCCCTGGTCCGCACATTTTACCGGCGATGCTAACGCAGCTATTCGGCCATGCTATGGCTATGAATAGCGTCAATAGCTATTCGCTCAATAGCTTCAGTTTCTTCTTCAATACTTTCATACTCCAACCATCTGTTTCAATACATGCGTAATCTGTTGAATCATTTAAACCGCTGAAATCAGAGTCTGAATCCGAGCTAATGTCACTATATCTTGCTGTGGTATTCCCATTGTTTGTTTACATTGGCAGCACTGTATGACGTCACAGGAAAATGGATAGTGGTTTCGAAGATTGCGAAAAAAGGCACTTCAAAGATTTATTCAGGGATAATACCGGGACCGGTAAAATTTTGAAAAAAACTTCTAAAAATACAACAAGCTACTGGGAACTGATTTTTATTGTTTTTAATCATTTTGAAATTGTGATAATGTTCCCCTTTAAATTAAATTTACTTATCTGAACAATATCCAGTGTAGTGGTATTTCAATTAACTGAAATCCAGTGTGCTATGGGGCCCTATTGTAGTGAATCAGACCCGAGTCATCATACATTAATCAAATCTTTATTAGACTTGTGAAAGTAAAACAACTTGTTAGCAAACTTTATATACTCTGGACCAAGACATTGAGTAATCGCTCAACATACATGGCGGACAATAAGTGATACAGTCTGCTTCGCAGCAGAGTGTGAAGCGACCGTAGTGTCGTTCGCGAAAGATTCGTTCGAACGAACAAATCTTTTGAGTGAACGTACTGAACCGAATCACTTCATGAACTGATTCTTTCCTTTCCTTTGTCAGTTCAGTTGAGGTCCGCCGCGACCATGCCGGTATGAGTGGAACTGGCACATTCTGTGACTCACTGAACCCTCGACGCAGCCAGCTACTCATCATGGGGGCGGGGGGAGGGACAGAGCGAACGATTTGTTCGCCGCGGATTAACGACATGAATCACTCAGTGAACGACGACACTCTCGCTCTCAGGACTCGCGAACCTACTGACACTGAGAACTGACTGTCGCGGAGGAGGACGTCACATTGAGGATCTCGTTCAGTCACTGTGATTCGGTGAACAAATATTTTGAACGAATCATTTTAAGGAACTGATTCTAGTGATTCAGTACAGTCAAAAGAACTGCCAATCCCATTACTAACCGGAATGAGAATCAACACCTCCAAGTCCGAGTCCATGGTTCTCGCCCAGAAAAGGGTGGAGTGCCATCACCGGGTTGGGGAGGAGACCCTGCCCCAAGTGGAGGAGTTCAAGTACCTAGGAGTCTTGTTCACAAGTGAGGGAAGAGTGGATCGTGAGTTTGACAGGCGGATCGGTGCGGCGTCTTCAGTAATGCGGAGGTATCAATCTGTTGTGGTGAACAAGGAGCTCATCCGGATAGCAAAGCTATCAATTTACCGATCAATCTACGTTCCCATCCTCACCTATGGTTATGAGCTTTGGGTCATGACCGAAAGGACAAGATCACGGGTACAAGCGGCCGAAATTAGTTTCCTCCGCCGGGTGGCGGGGCTCTCCCTTAGAGATAGGGTGAGAAGTTCTGTCACCCGGGAGAAACTCAAAGTTAAGCCGCTGCTCCTCCACATCGAGAGGAGCCAGATGAGGTGGTTCGGGCATCTGGTCAGGATGCCACCCGAACGCCACCCGAGGGAGGTGTTTAGGGCACATCCGACTGGTAGGAGGCCAGGTGGAAGACCTAGGACACGTTGGGAAGACTATGTCTCCCGGCTGGCCTGGGAACGCCTCGGAATCCCCCGGGGAAGAGCTACACGAGGTGGCTGGGAAGAGGGAAGTCTGGGCTTTCCTGCATGGGCTTCTGCCCCAGCGACCCGACCTCGGATAAGCGGAAGAAGATGGATGGATGGATAAATAATAATGGAAGTATAATTGCTTCTAATGGGCAGCACGGTGAAACAGGGGTCAGTGCATGTGCCTCACAATACAAAAGGTCCCGAGTAGTCCTGGGTTCAATCCCAGGCTTGGGATTTTTCAGTGTGGAGTTTGCATGTTCTCCCCGTGACTGCGTGGGTTCCCTGCGGGTACTCTGGCTTCCTCCCACCGCCAAAAACATGCACCTGGGGATAGGTTTATTGGCAACATTAAATTGAACCTAATGTGTGAATGTGAGTGTGAATGTTGTCTCTGTCATGCAGCCAGGATAGGCTTCAGCACACCCCCGCAACCCGAAAAGGGACAAGCGGTAAAAAATGGATGGATGGATGGATAGTATATAATCTGTACAAAGGTTTAACTAACACGTGTACAAGGATATTTCACATGTCTTTACTGTGTATATAATTGAACAGAGTTAATGTTATGTACAAGTAGGGCTGGGCAATATGGCCTTTTATTAATATCTCGATATTTTTAGGCCATGTCACGATACACGATATATATCTCTATATTTAGCCTTAGCCTTGAATGAACACTTGACGCATATAATCACAGCATTATGATGATTCTATGTGTCTACATTAAAACATTCTTGTTCATACTGCCTTAATATATGCTACTTTTAAACTTTCATGCAGAGGGAAATCACAATGTACAAACACCGTTTCCATATGAGTTGGGAAATTGTGTTAGATTTAAATATAAAAGGAATACAATGATTTGCAAATCCTTTTCAACCCATATTCAGTTGAATATGCTACAAAGACAACATATTTGATGTTCAAACTGATAAACATTTTTTTGTTTGCAAATAATCATTAACTTTAGAATTTAATGCCAGCAACACGTGACAAAGAAGTTGGGAAAGGTGGCAATAAATACTGATAAAGTTGAGGAATGCTCATCAAACACTTATTTGGAACATCCCACAGGTGTGCAGGCTAATTGGAAACAGGTGGGTGCCATGATTTGGTATAAAAAAAGCTTCCCAAAAAATGCTCAGTCTTTCACAAGAAAGGATGGGGCGAGGTACACCCCTTTGTCCACAACTGTGTGAGCAAATAGTCAAACAGTTTGAGAACAACGTTTCTCAAAGTGCAATTGCAAGAAATGTAGAAATTTCAACATCTACAGTCCATAATATCATCAAAAGGTTTAGAGAATCTGGAGAAATCACTCCACCAATGAATGACCTTGACCTTTGAGCCCTCAGACTGCACTGTATAAAAAACCAACGTTAATCTCTAAAGGATATCACCACATGGGCTCAGGAACACTCCAGACAACCACTGTAACTAAATACAGTGTGTCGCTACATCTGAAAGTGCAAGTTAAAGCTCTACTATGCAAAGCGAAAGCCATTTATCAACAACATCCAGAAACGCTGCCAGCTTCTCTGGGCCCAAGATCATCTAAAATGGACTGAAACAACGTGGAAAAGTGTTCTGTGGTCTGACGAGTCCACATTTCAAATTGTTTTTGGAAATATTCGACATCGTGTCATCCGGACCAAAGGGGAAGCGAACCATCCAAATTGTTATCGAAGCATAGTTAAAAAGCCAGCACCTGTGATGGTATGGGGGTGCATTAGTGCCCAAGGCATGGGTAACTTACACATCTATGAAGGCACCATTAACGGCCTACTGAAATGAGATTTTCTCATTTAAACGGGGGTAGCAGGTCCATTCTATGTGTCATACTTGATCATTTCGCGATATTGCCATATTTTTGCTTAAAGGATTTAGTAAATAAATGATAATGGGTTGTACTTGTATAGCGCTTTTCTACCTTCAAGGTACTCAAAGCGCTTTGAGACTACTTCCACATTTACCCATTCACACACACATTCACACACTGATGGAGGGAGCTGCCATGCAAGTCGCTAACCAGCACCCATCAGGAGCAAGGATGAAATGTCTTGCTCAGGACACAACCGACGTGACGAGGTTTGTACTGGGTGGAGATTGAACCTCGGGTTGCGCACGGCTACTCGCCCACTGCGCATCAAGAACATCAACGATAAAAAGTTCGCAACTTTTGGTCGCTAATAAAAAAGCCTTGTCTGTACCGGAAGTAGCAGACGATGTGCGCGTGACGTAAGTTGTTGTAGGGCTCCTCACATTGTCACATTGTTTACAATCATGGCCACCAGCAGCTAGAGCAATTCAGACCAAGAAAGCGACAATTTCCGAAATAATTTGAGCGAGGATGAAAGATTTGTGGATGAGGATTGTAAGAGTGAAGGACAAGAAGAAAAAAAAAAAAAAGACGAGGGCAGTGGGATGGATTCAGATGTTATTAGACACATTTACTAGGATATTTCTGGAAAATCCCTTGTCTGCTTATTGTGTTACTAGTGTTTTAGTGAGATTATATAGTCATACCTGAAAGTTGGAGGGGTGTGGTGACAGCCAATGTCTCTGAATGAAGCCACGAAAGGAGCCAAGAGAGTCGCAGCTGCCTCTTTGACAGCTGCAGGAGGAACGACACAAGCTCCGCTCATGTCTACGGTAAGAGCCGACTTATTACCACAATTTTCTCACCGAAACCGGCCGGTTGACATGTGGTGGGGAACCATGTTCGCTTGACTGCTCTGTTCCATTTTAAAGCTTCACCGTCATCTTTGGGGAATGTCAACAAAGAAACACCGGCTGTGTTTGTTTTGCTACAGCCAGCCGCAATACGGCGCTTTCCATCAACATTTTTCTTCTTTGTAGTCTCCATTATTAATTGAACTAATTGCAAAAGATTCAGCAACACAGATGTCCAGAATACTGTGTAATTATGCAATTAAAGCAGACGACTTTTAGCCGTGATTGGTGCTGGAAGAACATGTCCGCTACCACCGGTGATGTCACGCGCACGCGTCATCATACGCGTCATCATTCCGTGACGTTTTCAACAGGATACTTTGTGATACGTGATCCAAGTGGCTATGGACCATTACCACATCCCACATCACATCCAGGGGATGATCACCAGCTACCTGGGAGACATCAAGCTACGATTCCAAGCAGCCATGTTCACAACTAAATGGCAGCCAGTGGAGAAGGGAATAGTGACAGGGTGCACCATCTCTCCCATCTTGTTTGTCATGGGAATGAACCTGATCATCTCTGCAGCGATCATAAAGTCAAGAGGACCAAAGACTGCAGCAGGAAGTCAACAACCAGCAATCAGAGCATTCATGGATGATCTTACCGTGATAACACCAACTCACGTGCAGGCGAGATGGGTCCTGGCGGAACTGGATCGTATGGCTACTTGGGCAAAAATGATCTTCAAGCCCAAGAAATCAAGGTGTCTGGTGATCCAAAAGGGAAAAACAACGGGAAAGTTCAAGTTGCTTGTTCAGGGGGAAGCAATCCCAAACATCCAAGGGAACCCTATTAAATGCCTTGGAAAGTGGTATGATGATTCCATGACGGATAAAAACAGCATCTCCAGCACCGAAAATCAGGTTGAAGAATGGTTGAAAAGGATTGACAAGTCTGATCTGCCTGGGAAATACAAGTGCTGGATCTACCAGCATGGCTTACTCCAAAGACTTATGTGGCTTCTCACCGTGTACGAAGTGGCGATAACAACAGTTGAAGGGTTGGAGAGGAAGTTCAACAAGCACCTTCGGAAATGGTTGGGGATACCCCCGAGCTTTACATCTACGGGGCTCTACATAAGGTCGGGCCAGCTCCAGCTCCCCCTGTCTTCAGTTCTGGAGGAGTTTAAAGTCGCAAAATGCAGACTTTCCCTGACGTATAGGGACTTCCAAGATCGGCTGATCAGGGAAGCTGGAATAAGAACAAGATCTGGCAGGAAGTGGGCCGCTAGCACTGCTATTGCCCAGGCAGAATCATCTCTCAGGACCAAAGATACCATCGGAAGCCTCTGCACTGGAAGACAGGGTCTAGGAACATCACATTTCCAGCAGTGGTCCAAGTCCACTCCCAGGGAAAGGAGGACCTTGATTCAGGATGAAGTCCGAAACCTTGAGGAAGAAGGAAGGAGAGCTAAAGCCATCGAGCTCGCAACCCAAGGTGCCTGGACAAAGTGGAACCTTCCCAAGAGGAACGTGACGTGGAGTGAACTGTGGAGGCTGGAGCCGTTTCGTATCTCCTTCCTGCTTCGAGCAGTATATGACACCCTGCCGACCCCAGTCAACTTGCATAGGTGGGGAATGAGGGAGGACCCGCTGTGCAGGTTGTGTGGCGGTAAAGGAACTATGGCGCACATTCTGTCTGGGTGCAAAACAGGTGGCGCCATGACAAGGTGTTGGCAATGCTCGCAGACATCTTGGAGCAAGAGAGGAGAAAGAAACACCCAGCCAAAACAAAACCATTGCTGAGCACCATCACCTTCGTGAAAGAGGGTCATAGACCAGTTGTCCAAGGCTAAGCCAACCAAAACCTCTTGCAGTTGGCCCAGGGATGGGAGATGGAGGTCGACCTGGGGCGGAAGCTCCTCTTCCCAGAGGCAGTACTGTCCACCACTCTGAGACCAGACATAGTCTTGTGGTCCCCAGAGGGAAAGAAAATCATCCTGGTGGAGCTTACTGCCCCGTGGGAGGAGGGATGTGAGGAAGCGGCAGAGAGGAAGAAAACAAAGTACCAACAACTTGTCCAGGACTGCCGGGACCAGGGGTGGACAGCATGGCTGATGACAGTGGAAGTTGGTTGTCGAGGATTCCCTGCGCAATCTGTGTGGAATATGATGACAAAGGTTGGATTGAGAGGTCACTTGAGAAAAACAGCCGTTCGTAGGCTGGGAGAAGCGGCGGAGAGAGCCTCCTGTTGGCTCTGGCATAAAAGAGAGGACAATAGCTGGAAGCCTGGATGAGAGGAGCAGTGATCTGGCCAATCACTGCTGACCCACCAACCGCAGAATGTTGCGGTTAAGGGTCGAAACACTCTGTGAACGTTGGGGACCACCTGATGACCTCTTGTCCAGGCCAAAGCTGTATCCATTAGAAATGGATTATAATAGCATCTTTGATGTATTTGCAAACTGTGGGAAATTTTAAATTGCAATTTATTAAACTAAACCGGCCGTATTGGCATGTATTGCAATGTTAATATTTCATCATTGATATATATACTATCAAACTGCGTGGTCGGTAGTAGTGGGTTTAAGTAGGCCTTTAATGCTGAAAGGTACATACAGTTTTTGGAACAACATATGCTGCCATCAAAGCGCCATCTTTTTTAATGGACGCCCCTGCTTATTTCAGCAAGACAATGCCAAGCCACATTCAGCACGTGTTACAACAGCTTGGTTTCGTAGTAAAAGAGTGCGGGTAATTTCCTGGCCCGCCTGCAGTCCAGACCTGTCTCCCATCGAAAATGTGTGGCGCATTATGAAGCGTAAAATACGACCACGGAGACCCCGGACTGTTGAACGACTGAAGCTCTACATAAAACAAGAATGGGAAAGAATTCCACTTTCAAAGCTTCAACAATTATTTTCCTCAGTTCCCAAAAGTTTATTGAGTGTTGTTAAAAGAAAAGGTGATGTAACACAGTGGTGAACATGCCCTTTCCCAACTACTTTGGCATGTGTTGCAGCCATGAAATTCTAAGTTAATTATTATTTGCCAAAAAAAAAAAATGTATGATTTTGAACATCAAATCTCTTGTCTTTGTAGTGCATTCAATTGAATACGGGTTGAAAAGTATTTGCAAATCATTGTATTCCGTTCATATTTACATGTAGCACAATTTCCCAACTCATATGGAAACGGGGTTTGTAAGTAAATTTAACAAAACTGTATTTATTAAACAGTTATTCAGCAGTGGCACAGACATTCATGTCTTTTCCAAAACAGAAAGTGCAAGATAAGTCACAGACATTCTAAAACAAGCTATGTGACATTGTGCACTTTTCTACACGATGTCACCAAGGTTACATATCAAAACAACATTAAATTAAACTGCACTTTTTGTACAGAATAAATGTTGAACATATTCCTGCTTGAACCCAAACCACCACCGGACGATGGACCCTGTGCTGTTTTTTTGGGAAATAATTCTTCCTTCATTTGTAACCAGATTCGCACCTTCTTTCTCTCGTATTACCACCCGCACCTCACCGTTAGCATAACAGCTAATGTTACCATGTCGCTACCTCTCTGCTCCGCGGGAGCGTGTGATGTGAGTAAGAAGGTGCGCTTGTTTTACGTCTCTGTGAGGAGAGACAAGAAAGAGTGGGAAACGCCTGTAGTGTAATGCCCGCAGCTAAAAGCAACTGCGTGAGAATGTATACTCGAATATCATGATATAGTAATTTTCTATATCGCAGAGACAAACCCGCAATATATCGAGTATATCCATATATCACCCAGCCCTATGTACAAGGTGTATTTATAATATGTTGTGCAAAGGAATTTTTTATTTTTTTTGGTAAGCTCATCTTGTATTTGACATTGTTTATAGGGTTAGGTGCAATAAGTGTTCAACTTCAGCCAAAACCCTTTCGTTCTGCAACATTTTCAATTTATGAATGTACAACTGTTTGTTTATTTTGTTAACCACTGACCGAAGAAAAATAATAAACTAAAATAAACTAAAGTTGCATTTTTAGATATTTAACTTTACAAATATGCATGTATTTTTCTCTGTCAAAATGGACAGACAGAGAGATAAAGTACTTTTTTTACGCATGTTATTTCTAGGCTTTTGACCGGCTCTTTTTTGGCAAGATGGCGGCGCCCGGACGGGCTGCGACACTGCGGTGCTCTTGCTAAAGATGGAACATTTGGCGGAAATGCCGGACAGTTCTGCAGACTTCATGGCTGGCTCGCATCGTGGTCACTCCGTGATCACGTACGACCGCCAGACACTTCTGGATATGGACATATCGGGCCGTTTTGGACTGATAGACGCGGGCGTGCTAAACATGCTAACTAGCATGGGGATACGTCGGCGGCTACATCCAGCGGCCTGTGAAGCAGCGGAGTCTAGTAGCAGCGGGGGCCGTCTACGGAGCAGACGCCAGCGGTGTGATCGGAAACGCGGATGTCGAGCGGGGCTAAAAACAAAGCAGAAGGCTAATCCCCACAGTACACCACTTCCCTCCACCCTGAAGACGGATTTAGATGGAAAATGCGAGACTACTGGTCTGGGTAAGGAGTCAGTTAAATTAGAACAAGTTTTTTCTGCTTTGAGTGTTTCAGAGTTGGACATGTGTTTTACTGAGGTGGCTAACTATGATGCGTGCAGTTTATCAAAGCAACAAACAAACAATCGGAAAATCCCCGTTACTGAGGAGGCTAACCATGATGCGTGCAGTTTATCAAAGCAACAATCAAACAATCGGAACATTCCCGTCGTATCAATTCCTAGATATGGTCGTAATTATACTGAATGCACTGGGCATAATAAACACAACATTATTAATATTGCTACTACGGATAATTTGATCAAAAATTCCCTAAAACAGCCCACTACCTATAATGTAGGTTTTTTAAACATAAGATCATTGTCTCCCAAAACGTTGTTAGTTAATGATATCATCAGAGACAACAATCTTAACGTCATCGGTCTCAGCGAAACCTGGCTTAAACCAAACGACTTTTTTGCGCTAAATGAGGCATGTCCTCCTAACTTTACACATGCGCATATTGCCCGTCCGCTTAAAAGGGGTGGGGGGGTCGCACTAATATACAACGAAAACTTTAACCTTAGTCCTAACATAAATAATAAATATAAATCGTTTGAGGTGCTTACTATGAGGTCTGTCACACCGCTGCCTCTACACCTGGCTGTTATCTACCGCCCCCCAGGGCCCTGTTCGGACTTTATCAATGAATTCTCAGAGTTCGTTGCTGATCTAGTGACACACGCCGATAATATAATCATAATGGGGGACTTTAATATCCACATGAATACCCCATCGGACCCACCGTGCGTAGCGCTCCAGAGTATAATTGATAGCTGTGGTCTCACACAAATAATAAATGAACCCACGCATCGCAACGGTAATACGATAGACCTAGTGCTTGTCAGGGGTATCACCGCTTCCAAAGTTACGATACTCCCGTATACTAAAGTATTGTCCGATCATTACCTTATAAAATTCGAGGTTCAGACGCATGTTCGTCAAACTAATAATAATAATAACTGCTATAGCAGCCGCAACATTAATACGGCCACAACGACAACTCTTGCTGACCTACTGCCCTCGGTAATGGCACCATTCCCAAAGTATGTGGGCTCTATTGATAACCTCACTAACAACTTTAACGACGCCCTGCGCGAAACCATTGATAACATAGCACCGCTAAAGTTAAAAAAGGCTCCAAAAAAGCGCACCCCGTGGTTTACAGAAGAAACTAGAGCTCAGAAATTATTATGCAGAAAGTTGGAACGCAAATGGCGCACGACTAAACTTGAGGTGCACCATCAAGCATTTAGTGATGGTTTAATAACTTATAAACGCATGCTTACCTTAGCTAAAGCTAATTATTACTCAAATCTCATCCACCGTAATAAAAACGATCCTAAATTTTTGTTTAGTACGGTAGCATCGCTAACCCAACAAGGGACTCCTTCCAGTAGCTCCACCCACTCAGCTGATGACTTTATGCAATTCTTTAGTAAGAAAATTGAAGTCATTAGAAAGGAGATTAAAGACAATGCGTCCCAGCTACAACGGGGTTCTATTAACACTGACACGATTGTATATACGGCGGATACTGCCCTCCAAAATAGTTTCTCTCGTTTTGAGGAAATAACATTAGAGGAATTGTTACAACGTGTAAATGGAATAAAACAAACAACATGTTTACTTGACCCTCTTCCTGGGAAACTGATCAAGGAGCTCTTTGTATTATTAGGTCCATCAGTGCTAAATATTATAAACTTATCACTTTCCTCGGGCACTGTTCCCCTAGCATTCAAAAAAGCGGTTATTCATCCTCTTCTTAAAAGACCTAACCTCGATCCTGACCTCATGGTAAACTACCGACCGGTGTCTCACCTTCCCTTTATTTCAAAAATCCTCGAAAAAATTGTTGCGGAGCAGTTAAATGAACACTTAGCGTCTAACAATCTATGTGAAACCTTTCAATCCGGTTTCAGGGCAAATCACTCGACGGAGACAGCCCTCGCAAAAATGACTAATGATCTATTGCTAACGATGGATTCTGATGCGTCATCTATGTTGCTGCTCCTCGATCTTAGCGCTGCTTTCGATACCGTCGATCATAATATTTTATTAGAACGTATCAAAACACGAATCGGTATGTCAGACTTAGTCCTGTCTTGGTTTAACTCTTATCTTACTGATAGGATGCAGTGTGTCTCCCATAACAATGTGACCTCGGACTACGTTAAGGTAACGTGTGGAGTTCCCCAGGGTTCGGTCCTTGGCCCTGCACTCTTCAGCATCTACATGCTGCCGCTAGGTGACATCATACGCAAATACGGTGTTAGCTTTCACTGTTATGCTGATGACACCCAACTCTACATGCCCCTAAAGCTGACCAACACGCCGGATTGTAGTCAGCTGGAGGCGTGTCTTAATGAAATTAAACAATGGATGTCCGCTAACTTTTTGCAACTCAACGCCAAAAAAACGGAAATGCTGATTATCGGTCCTGCTAGACACCGAACTCTATTTAATAATACAACTCTAACATTTGACAACCAAACAATTAAACAAGGCGACACGGTAAAGAATCTGGGTATTATCTTCGACCCAACTCTCTCCTTTGAGGCACACATTAAAAGCGTTACTAAAACGGCCTTCTTTCATCTCCGTAATATCGCTAAAATTCGCTCCATTCTGTCCACTAAAGACGCTGAGATCATTATCCATGCGTTTGTTACGTCTCGCCTCGACTACTGTAACGTATTATTTTCGGGTCTCCCCATGTCTAGCATTAAAAGATTACAGTTGGTACAAAATGCGGCTGCTAGACTTTTGACAAGAACAAGAAAGTTTGATCACATTACGCCTGTACTGGCTCACCTGCACTGGCTTCCTGTGCACTTAAGATGTGACTTTAAGGTTTTACTACTTACGTATAAAATACTACACGGTCTAGCTCCATCCTATCTTGCCGATTGTATTGTACCATATGTCCCGGCAAGAAATCTGCGTTCAAAGGACTCCGGCTTGTTAGTGATTCCCAAAGCCCAAAAAAAGTCTGCGGGCTATAGAGCGTTTTCCGTTCGGGCTCCAGTACTCTGGAATGCCCTCCCGGTAACAGTTCGAGATACCACCTCAGTAGAAGCATTTAAGTCTCACCTTAAAACTCATTTGTATACTGTAGCCTTTAAATAGACTCCCTTTTTAGACCAGTTGATCTGCTGTTTCTTTTCTTTTTCTTCTATGTCCCACTCTCCCCTGTGGAGGGGGTCCGGTCCGATCCGGTGGCCATGTACTGCTTGCCTGTGTATCGGCTGGGGACATCTCTGCGCTGCTGATCCGCCTCCGCTTGGGACGGTTTCCTGGTGGCTCCGCTGTGAACGGGACTCTCTCTGCTGAGTTGGACCCGCTTTGGACTGGACTCTTGCGACTGTGTTGGATCCATTGTGGATTGAACTTTCACAGTATCATGTTAGACCCGCTCGACATCCATTGCTTTCCTCCTCTCTAAAGGTTCTCATAGTCATTATTGTCACCGACGTCCCACTAGGTCATTATTGTCACCGATGTCCCACTGGGTGTGAGTTTTCCTTGCCCTTATGTGGGCCTACCGAGGATGTCGTGGTGGTTTGTGCAGCCCTTTGAGACACTAGTGATTTAGGGCTATATAAGTAAACATTGATTGATTGATTGAATACAATCAATATTAAAAAATATTTATTAGCACAAGGGGAAATAACCCTATAGAGCAGGGGTCGGGAACCTTTTTGGCTGAGAGAGCCAAGAAAGCCAAATATTTTAAAATGTATTACTGTGAGAGCCATATAATATTTTTTTAACACTGAACACAACTAAACGCATGAGACCAACATTTTCTAGAGTGTAATAGGTCTCCTATTTTTTGGAATAGCATTAATATTCTGAAGCTAACTCTGGAAGGGGCGTGGCCTGCAGGCCTGCAGCGAAGCAGGGTGTGCCAGGACTGGCCTCGAAATCAGTGACAGGTGCGTAGATGGCCCATCTGGGTCTTGTTATCTAATCACCTGTCGCTCTTTTATAAGCAGCAGCCAGGAGGAGAGACAGGGAAGCAACTGGAGCCAGAGTGCGAGCGAGAATGAAAGAGAAAAAGACAATTGCTGGAAAGCAACTGAGAGACTTATTGAAAAATAAAACAATTTTGTAACCCTGAAACAGGCTCTCATGTCAGTGCTTGGTGGTCTGAAGAACCCCCAGGAGGGCAAGCCCCAAACTAACCAATGATAGATAAATAACTTCTTACTATTAACGCAACTTCTTGAACAGGCGCTGTAGAAAACGGATGGATGGATTACAAATGCATGAGAATGTTTTATATTTTGAACGTTATTTTTAACACCGTGATTACAAGTGGAATTAATAATAACTTAGATTTATATCGCGCTTTTTCTAGACACTCAAAGCGCTCACAGAGAAGTGGGAGTCATCATTTATTCACACCTGGTGGTGGTAAGCTACATCAGTAGCCACAGCTGCCCTGGGGTGGACTGACAGAGTGGAATTATTAATTAATTATTGTGTTAAGCAATGTCAGCTCAGATTTATCCGAGAGCCAGATGCAGTCATCAAAAGAGCCACATCTGGCTCACGAGCCATAGGTTCCCTACCCCTGCTATAGAGAATTGTAGTGGTAACTAATGTGTCACTCATTGGTATCTTGTTTTTTTAGCAATCCATTGCAAAAGCTTAGATAAAACCCCACATCCAGACAGTGTTTGGCCGCACGACAACGGAGACAGTATACAAAGACCAAGGAAAAAACTTCGCAAAAAATCCCCCAGAATCATACACTAAGAGGTGCGTACGAAAACTGAGGTTGAATTGTTGTAATTGGACCGATAAAAGGACACTTACATTGCGGACGGGATGATCTCAGTGGTGTCTTCGTCCACCTCCTTCGCAAGAGCGTTGAGGTCATCTTCTGAGCTCTTCAGCATATCCAACTTATTCTGCAGGAACCTGATGTAGTGGTTAAGAACACAAAACTTTCACAAATTATGAAATGATTTTACTACAGTATTCAAGTTTCAAATGCAGTTAAAAAAAAAAAAAAAAAGGATACTGCAATTCCGAGTCAATTGTCTGACTCTTGGCAGTGCACTGCATCAGCTGCTCTTCCAGACTATCCAGCTCCTTCCTTCTTTGTTTCTTTTCCTCTTCCACATCAAGGAGTCTTTGGCCAACATTCTCCTCATGCTGAGCCACCTCTGTTAAAAAAAAAATAGTGAGAGTAAAAAAAAAATAAAGTAAAAAAGCAACAACGCTAACTAGGGACTATCATTAGGTTTATTTTAAAGCGCTATAAATAATACAGCTGTGAATCTTTGGGTACCACATGATTCGATTCCTGGGGCTAACTAGTCAATTCAGAATCTGTTTAAAATAATTCTGGATTCAAAATCAATACTTTAAACATTGGGTGCCAGTTCTATTAACTGCATTCCTTCACAAAATGGAACTCTGATCAATTTCTATATTACTTAAAAAAAACGGTTTATGTTTGATAAAATCCTGCCCAAATATTTACGTAAGTGGCTGGACAGGACAGAGTGTGGAGGAAAAAAAAACGTTATTTTTTTATTTTTTAGAATCGACCAAGAATAATTACACATACGAATTCCGATTAATTAAAGTCATTTTTTTACACCCCTAATAAATATAGTTTAGTGGATCTCAAACTTATTTCACCAAGTACCCCTTTAGACAACAATTGGCTTTCCAAGTACCACCTTAAAGATGAACATTAAAATACAGTAACAAAGTAGGCCTAAATGTTCATTAAAACAAGGCAGAGGCTTTATCTAACAAAGTATGTTTAATATTTTGACCACACTGAACAGTAACACTGTATTTAAAAGATCTGATTAAGTAATTGGGAAAATTTTCAGTGCTTTACACTCGAGACGTCCGATAATATCGGCCGATAATTGCTTTAAAATGTAATATCGGAAATTATTGGTATCGGTTTTATTAAAAAGCAAAATGTATGACTTTTTAAAACGCCGTTGTGTAGACAAATGTAGGGAAAAAGAACAGAGCGCCAATAACCCTTAAGGACACTGCCTTTGCGGTCTACAGCTTTTGGCATACGTGATCAACAGCCATACAGGTCACACTGAGGGTGGCCGTACCAACAACTTTAACACTGTTACAAATATGGACCACAATGTGAACCCACACCAAACAAGAATGACAAACATTTCGGGAGAACATCTGCACCATAACACAACATAAACAACAGAACAAATACCCAGAACCCCTTGCAGCTCTAACTCTTCCGGGACGCTACAATATATCAATCAATCAATCAATGATTGTTTATATAGCCCTAAATCACTAGTGTCTCAAAGGGCTGCACAAACCACAACACAAACCACTAGGACATCCTCGGTAGGGCCCACATAAGGGAAACTCATACCCAGTGGGACGTTGGTGACGATGACTATGACAAACCTTGGAGAGGACCGACTTAGGATATTGATAGTGAAGGGGACCGAAAGCAATGGATGTCGAGCAGGTCTAACATGATACTGTGAAAGTTCAATCCATAGTGGATCCAACCCAGCCGTGAGAGTCCGGTCCAAAGCGGGTCCAACACAGCAGCGAGAGTCCCGTCCACAGTGGAGCCAACAGGAAACCATCCCAAGCGGAGGCGGATCAGCAGCGCAGAGATGTCCAAGCCGATACACAGGCGAGCGGTCCATCCTGGGTCCCGACTCTGGACGAGCGATCCACCCTGGGTCCCGACTCTGGACGAGCGATCCACCCTGGGTCCCGACTCTGGACGAGCGATCCACCCTGGGTCCCGACTCTGGACGAGCGATCCACCCTGGGTCCCGACTCTGGACGAGCGATCCACCCTGGGTCCCGACTCTGGACGAGCGATCCACCCTGGGTCCCGACTCTGGACGAGCGATCCACCCTGGGTCCCGACTCTGGACGAGCGATCCATCCTGGGTCCCGACTCTGGACAGCCAGTACTTCAACCATGGCCATCGGACCGGACCCCATCCACAAGGGAGGGGGGGACAGAGGAGAAAAAGAAGAGAAACGGCAGATCAACTGGTCTAAAAAGGGGGTCTATTTAAAGGCTAGAGTATACAAATGAGTTTTAAGGTGAGACTTAAATGCTTCTACTGAGATAGCATCTCAAACTGTTACCGGGAGGGCATTCCAGAGTACTGGAGCCCGAACGGAAAACGCTCTATAGCCCGCAGACTTTTTTTGGCCGTTAGGAATCACTAATAAGCCGGAGTCCTTTGAACGCAGATTTTTTTCCGGGATATATGGTACAATACAATCGGCAAGATGGGCTGGAGATAGACCGTGTAGTATTTTATACGTAAGTAGTAAAAAATTAAAGTCACATCTTTAGTGCAAATATACATCCCCCGCTACCCCCTCACCTCAACCTCTGCATGTTCTCTCATGGAGAGCACGTCCCAAATTCCAAGCTGCTGTTTTGAGGCATGTTAAAAAAAAGAATGCACTTTGTGACTTCAATAATAAATATGGCAGTGCCATGTTGACATTTTTTTTTTAACTTGAGTTGCTTTATTTTGGAAAACCTTGTTACATTTTTAATGCATCCAGCAGGGTATCACAACAAAATTAGGCATAATAATGTGTTCATTCCACGACTGTATATATCTGTATCCGTAATTAAAAGTTGGACAATATCAGACGTCTCTACTTTAAGTGAAGTGAATTATATTTATATAGCGCTTTTTCTCTAGTGACGCACAGCGCTTTACATAATGAAACCCAATATCTAATTTTTACATTTAGACCAGTGTGGGTGGCATTGGGAGCAGGTGGGTAAAGTGTCTTGCCCAAGGACACAACGGCAGTGACTAGGATGGCGGAAGCAGGGATCGAACCTGCAACCCTCAAGTTGCTGGCACGGCCGCTCTACCAACTGAGCTATACCGCCCCACACACACCAGTGAGCATTGAGTGGAACGTGTCAAACTAAAAAATGTAGCTTATTATTAGATAAAAAATATTGTATGTGGCCATTAGCACCCAGGAGTCATCAATAGTTGCCACAGAACTGTGGTGTCGGGGGTGACGTAGTTATCTAATTTGTACAATTGGTGAATTGTGAGTAAAAACCAAACAAATACGTTTTAAAATTAATAACCTTTTAGACCCAAAGTGAAAAGCCGTGATAAATGTGTGAGTCCATGCCTTGTATCATCTGCATCATGATCTTTTTGGTCTCTGCATGTCGGTCAACAAGGATCTTAAGTTCATTCTTCACTCCTATCAGTTTCTCCGGTTGACTGCTACCGATGGCCACCAGGGCTTCCAGCGTCTCCTCAAAGTCTTGAAACTTATCCCCTCCGGACATTATAGGGAAACTAGCCGCAAGAAAGGAAACATATGTTAGCGTCATCACATGACATGAAGCGGTGATTCCAAACTCTTCACCAAGTACCACCTCACAAAACACTTAACTCTCCAAGTACCGCCTTAATGACCAACATTAAAAATACAGATTAAAGACAAAGCTTTTCATTTAAAGGCCTACTGAAACCCACTACTACCGACCAAGCAGTCTGATAGTTTATATATCAGTGATGAAATATTAACATTGCAACACATGCCAATACGGCCTTTTTAGTTTACTAAATTGCAATTTTAAATTTCCCGCGAATTTCTTGTTGAAAACGTTGCGGAATGATGACACGTACGCGTGACGTCACTGTCAGGAAATATTAGCAGCTGCACCACTCGCGGCTAAAAGTCGTCTGCTTTAACCGCATAATTACACAGTATTTCGGACATCTGTGTTGCTGAATCGTTTGCAATTTGTTCTTTTAATAATAGAGACTATAAAAAACAATGCTGTTGGTGGAAAGCGGTGTACTGCAGCTGTCTTTAGCACCGAGACACAGCCGATATTTCTTTGTTTGTTGTGAAGCGGAGTGGTCAAGCGAACATGTTTTCTCTTTGTCAACCAGCACGTTTTTGGATGGGGAAATTGTGATATATATCTTACCGGAGAAATCGTTGGATTATTCGTCGTCCTGCGGCAGCGGCAGCTGTGAGCTTGGCTCTTCTCGAGGTATGTCTTTACAATCTTTTACGATCTTTAAAATTTCACTAAAACACTATTAAAAGAATAAGCAAATAAGGGATCTTCCGGAATTATCCTAGTAAATCTGTCTAATTACATCTGAAACGCTCACACTACCGTCGCTTTTTTTTTATTTTTCTATTCCTTCACTATCAATATCCTAATTCACGAATCTTTCATTCTCGCTCAAATTAATGGGGAGATTGTCGCTTTCTCTGTCCGAATTGCTCTTACTGCTGGTGGCTCCCATTAAAAACAATGGGAATATGTGTGGAGCCCTGCAACCAGTGACGTCACACACACATACTTCCGGTACAGGCAGGGCTTTTCTATTAGCGACCAAAAGTTGCAAACTTTATCGTTGATGTTCTCTACTAAATCCTTTCAGCAAAAATATGGCAATATCACAAAATGATCAAGTATGACACATAGAATCAAGTATGACACATAGAATGGACCTGCTATTCCAGTAGGCCTTTAAAAGCCTACTGAAATGAGATTTTCTTATTTAAACGGGGATAGCAGGTCCATTCTATGTGTCATACTTGATCATTTTGCGATATTGCCATATTTTTGCTGAAAGGGTTTAGTAGAGAACATCCACAATAAAGTTTGCAACTTTCGGTGCTAAGAGAAATGCAGTGCCTCTACCGGAAGTCGCAGACGATGACGTCACATGTTTGATGGCTCCTCACATGTTCACAGTTTTTAATGGGGGTCTCCAACAGAAAGTGCTATTCGGACCGAGAAAACGACAATTTCCCCATTAATTTGAGCGAGGATGAAAGATTCGTGTTTGAGGATATTGATAGCGGTGGACTAGAAAAAAAATAAATTTAAAAAATGTTTTTTTTTTAAAAACGCGATTGCATTGGGACGGATTCCGATGTTTTTAAACACATTTACTAGTTTAATTATGGGAAATCCCTTATCTTTCTATTGTGTTGCTAGTGTTTTAGTGAGTTAAATAGTACCTGATAGTCGGAAGGGTGTCTCCAAGGTGTGTTGACGCACAGTGTCTCAGGGGAGTCGACGGCAGCTATGGACGGCACAAGCTCAGCTTTTCTCCGGTAAGAACTGACTTTTTAACCACAATTTTCTCACCAAAACCTGCTGGTTGACATTTGGTAGGGATCCATGTTCGCTTGACCGTGCTTTGATCCATAGGAAAGTTTCACCTCCAGGAATTTTAAACAAAGAATCACCGTGTGTTTGTGTGGCTAAAGGCTAGAGCTTCCCAACTCCATCTTTCTACTGTGACTTCTCCAATATTAATTGAACAAATTGCAAAAGATTCAGCAACACAGATGTCAAAAATACTGTATAATTATGCCGTTAAGGCAGACGACTTTTAGCTGTGTGTGTACGCAGCGCTTTTACTTCCTAAAAACCCGTGACATCCTGCGTACACATCATCATTACACGACGTTCCGAAGACGAAACTCCCGGAAATTTAAAATTTAGTAAACTAAAAAGGCCATATTGGCATGTGTTGCAATGTTAATATTTCATCATTGATATATAAACTATCAGACTGCGTGGTGGGTACCAGTGCGTTTCAGTAGGCCTTTAACAAGCCTATTCAATATCGTTGGCCACTAACATTGCACGCACTTTGAACGGTAACACTGTTTAAATATACGAAAATAAAACAAATAAGATAAATAGCAAATGAAAGTTGATTTAAAATAGCACTAAAATATCAGAATACAGTTTTAAAAAATTAAATAAACGTAGGGCTTCACGGTGGACCAGGGGTTACATCTGCCTCACAATACGAAGGTCCTGCAATCCTGGGTTCAATCCCAGGCTCGGGCTCTTTCTGTGTGGAGTTTGCATGTTCTCCCCGTGAATGCGTGGGTTCCCTCCGGGTACTCCGGCTTCCTCCCACCTCCAAAGACATGCACCTGGGGATAGGTTGATTGGCAACACTAAATTGGCCCTAGTGTGTGAATGTGGGTGTGAATGTTGTCTGTCTATCTGTGTTGGCCCTGTGATGAGGTGGCGACTTGTCCAGGGTGTACCCCGCCTTCCACCCGATTGTAGTTGAGATAGGCGCCAGCGCCCTCCGCGACCCCAAAAGGGAATAGGCGGTACTAAATGGATGGATGGATGGATAAACGTATTAACCACGCCCCACTAGGCCCTCAACCACGCCCCCATCCCCCACCTCCCGTAATCGGAGGTCTCAAGGTTGGCAAATATGCTTCACAAGTTGACCAACGGCAAACATTTTTAGCTAGTTAGCGAACTTTAGAACATATCTAATTGTTAGTTATAAAACATTAAAACGTTCACAGTCACAGCGTACCGTTTACAGCCGCACGAAAGCTACGTAAACTACGACACAAACGACACTAATAACAGAACAGCTTAAGACAAAAAAACAGTTTAAGGTGCGACTCCGGTAGTAATATTGAGATGGGAATTGTATTTTGTAGTAAAATAGCAAAGTTACTACCTTGCAGCTGCTTCTCTCAGTTCGAACGGAGCCCGCGACGTTTCTTCTTCGCTGACGACGGGCGGAAGTAGTACAGCGTCATATTTTATATGTAGCGCCTCCTCTGTTCAGAAGGGGAAGACGTGCGAGTCTAAACAGCAAGTGTGGCCGAAACTCATTTTTAAGTCCCCGGGACAAATTCTACTAATACGAAACAAACAAAAAAACATGAAAAAAGTGCACCAACAGGTCCAAGAGGTGAAAATTGAACAAGAAAAAAGTTATGTCGTCAGCTTCTAATAACACAGAGCTGCCTCGCAGGCTGTTTTTTGCATCAAGCGTTGGAATTGGGGGGTTAAATCACCAAAAATGATTCCCAGGCGCTGCACAGCTGCTACCCACTGCTCCCCTTACCTCCCAGGAGGTGATCAAGGGGATGGGTCAAATGCAGAGGACAAATGTCACCACACCTGGTGTGTGTGTGTGTGTGTGTGTGTGTGTGTGTGTGTGTGTGTGTGTGTGTGTGTGTGTGTGTGTGTGTGTGTGTGTGTGTGTGTGAGACAATCATTGGGACTTTAACTTTTTTCCCTTCATGACAGTCCATCCATCCATTTTCTACCACTTGTCCCAATGTTAAAAAATTCAGAATCAAAATCAATGATATTATTTACATCCATCCATCTTCTTTCACTCATCTGAGGTCGGGTCACGGGGGCAGCAGCCTAAGCAGGGAAGCCAAGAGTTCCCTCTCCCCAGCCACGTCATCCCGGGGGATCCCGAGGCGTTCCCAGGCCAGCCAGGAGATATAGTCTTCCCCGTGGCCTCCTACCGGTTGGATGTGCCCTGAACACCTCCCTAGGGAGGCGTTCGGGTGGAATCCCGACCAGATGCCCGAACTACCTCATCTGGCTCCTCTCGATAATTTTATTTGATTCCATTTAACACAGGGATGTCCAAAGTATGCCCCAAAGGCCGGATCAGGCTCGCCAACAGTATTTTTCCAGCCCAAGGGATGAGTTTGCCAAGTACAAAAATTCACCTGAACTTTTTGAATGAAAGAAACAGCTGTTCTAAATGTGTCCACAAGATATCGCAATAGCCATTACTTGTATCTTTGTAGACAATGCTACATATGTACAAAATAAACCATGTTAGTACACCAGTCGAGGAAAATGATCAAACTACATAAATAACATACTGTAATTTGATTTTGATTAAAAAAAAATATCTTGATAGATTGAAAATTAACACCAATGAGTTGACTGATGAACATTATCACATAACATTCAGAAAATATAAATAACGATAAAAATAGAATACTATAAACCGCGTGTAAAAAAAAAAAAACATGCACATTTTGTTCTATTTAAAAAATTTAAAAAAACACTGAAGTTGTCTGTTTTTAAGTTATCGTGCCATGATTTTACCAGTGCCGCCCACTTGGGAGATTTTTCTCCATGTGGCCCCCGATTTAAAATGAGTTTCACACCCCTAATTTAACCTTTAACCATAAATATCCCATTGTGATTAAACATTTTCAAAGGAGTTCTGGCCAAGAGGCAGCAAAAGATTAAGGGGGGGGGTTGGTGCTAGGATGAGTCTTGTGGCTCCCATAGTTTTATTTTGTGAAACGGGTCAAAATGGCTCTTTGAGTGGTAAAGGTTAGGGGCCCCTGCTTGAGATGGTACATATGTACAAAATAAACCAAATTATATTAGTACATCAATCAAGGATAATGATCAAACTACATACATGGCATACTGTAATTTGATTGATATTTTATCTTGATAGATTGAAAATGAACACCATTGAGTTGACTGATGAACATTATCACATCATTCATTCAGAAAATATAAATAATGACAAAGATAGAATACTATTAACCGCAACATGTAAGTGTAAAAAAACATGATTTGTACATTTTCAGAATGTGCTGCTATTTTTAAACACAGAAAACAATCTGAAGGTGTCTTTATTTTTAAGTAATCGTGCAGGGATTTTACCAGTCTGGCCCACTTGGGAATAGATTTTTCTCCATGTGGCCCCCGATCTAAAATGAGTTTGACACCCCTGAATTAAAGGCTACAATTAAATCACATCAAAATTTATACTGAATTATGTTGGGGGTAGTATTGCATATTTTGTATTTGCCATATGAAATCAAAGTTTTCTCTGACGAAATGGGTATTAAAAAAAAATTCACTCAGACCTGAAGTTGTTCTTGAGACTTAGACATTCAAAGTAAAAAAAAAAAAAGAAAATGCATGATTTTTCACTTATGAGTGTTTAAGTTTCCTTGTGGATTAATAAAGTTTGTCTAAACCCAAGGTTTCGGGTGGTAACTTTTTTAAACTACCAGTCCCCCAAAACAAATTTATTGACCCATTTAGGGCTCAAATTACTTCACATCAAATATTCCACCCCAAATTTTTGGGGGCAGGGTAAATATTACATTGTATTTCTGCCATAAACTGCATGAAACAAAACTATATCAGCAGAACTTAAGTTGAGCTAGTAATTTAGGCCTTGAAATAAAATAAAAAATAACACCTTCATGACTGACACTAAACCTTAAAACAATCTACATTGGTTTTGAAAGTAAAAAAAAAAGAACATGGCCCCTGTGCAGCCCTTTATGGAACATATTAAATATTCCATATATTTCAACAGCAAAGTGAGGATTCATATATTAGATATCATTTTGAATTAAAAATGCATTTTGGAAAAATGTTTACTTGCAAAGATTGCACCGCATCACAAATAGTACAGCTCACATGAGTTTAGAAAACGTCTTGTAAAAAACACTTTTGAGGATTATACATTTGAAGTAAAATAGGACTGTCTTAAATAAATGTCATATTGACAACATGAGTTGTGGGATGTTTACAAGATGCTGGGTGGGTGGTGGTCATTGAAAATGAAATTATGATTTTGAGACAAATAAAATGTAATTTTGTTAAATAGCTGCTCTTCTTAGGCAGATTTTTTTTTTCCTGCTTCTTTCTTCTGCTGCTCATTTCGTCTCTGCCGAAGTTGCTTGAAGAACAGTCTCTTGGGATTCAAACCGTACGCCTTAAGTCTCTGGTTAGTAAACTCCCGGCCTCTGATTTTCACTCGCATCTTTCCTGACATGCAGCGTCCACGTGAGAGACTTTGCTTCTTCTCGTTCCATTTTGTCTTGTTGGTCTTGCCTTGAACCTGCAGAGATTTTTCTGCACCTGCAGTCTGCGGATCCTCGTCTTGTTTGACCTTTTTCTTGAGAACCTCCTCTGATTTGTCAAGACCGGCCTCGAACTCTCCGACAGGAGATTCTGCCTTCTCGTCCGACGAGTCCTTAGAAGCTGCATCACCGTCCTCCGCATGATCTCGTCCTTTCTTTCCTACCCTGGCCTGTGTAGCCTCTTTCACCTCTCTGAAGAGTGAATTAGGATAAAAGATGTGAGATACATCAGACACAGCCAGAAACAAATGCAGAATATTACTCACTCAGAATAAAGGGAAGCCAGTATCTTTCTCTTCAACTTGGTATTCTGGGATTTTATTTTGAAGTTCTTCAAATCACACATCTCTTTCTGGTCTGATCTGCACAAAGTGAAGACAATGGATTTGAGGCTCATGCAGCATCAAGATATGAGAATTACAAACACACGAGGCAGTACCTGAACATGCAGGTCTTCTTCAGGGAGCACCATTGATTCAGCTCCTTCTCGTCAGCACCTAAGATCTGTAGGGTTCAAGCAACCAGTCAGTACGTGCCAGCGATTCATGTGTGAAAGCTTCAGCTGGACATTGTTGTGGTCTGCTCAGAGAGAAGATTAAAGTTGGGATCATTCCCTGGTCAGAGCCCTCCCGTGAAGGAGACAATACCAGGTCACAGTCAACGCTCATCACTGCAGCACATTTCACCCTCAACAATTTAACCGCACAATTGACTCCAGAAAGACTGTGTAAAGTGCAAAACCTCCAAAATTGGAAGAAAGGGTGCATTTTTAAAAAAACATTGTAATAAAAAAAAAATTTGAAGACACCTGTCAACACAGTGTGACGTGTTGTGCTGTTAAGAGCTGCCTAGCATGCGTGATTGTATCAGTTGAAGTCCTGTGAGCACAAAGATGTTGCCTGTGCCTTTTTGAATGTAATGTCAGCCAGCACTTTGATAAAAAAGGTAGGATTGTACCGCTACTATTAAAGTACTAATAATTTAAGACTGTACTATACTGCCTTAGAAAAATACTGGTATTTTTTTTGCTGTGACATTGCTGAGCCGATTAGCATGTTTAGTGTGTCAGCACTAGGGGTGTGGGGGGAAAAATCGATTCGAAACGCGATTCTCACGTTGTGCGATTCATAATCGATTCTCTTTTTTTTTTCTTTTTTTTTTTTATCAATCCAACAAAACATCCAACAAAACAATACACAGCAATACCATAACAATGCAATCCAATGCCAAAACCAAACCTGACCCAGCAACACTCAGAACTGCAATAAACAGAGCAATTGAGAGAAGACACAAACACGACACAGAACAAACCAAAAGTAGTGGAACAAAAATGATTATCAACAACAGTATCAATATTAGTTTTAATTTCAGCATGGCAGTGATTAAAAATCCCTCGTTGACATTATTTTTAGACATTTATAAAAATAAAGAAAAAAGAACAATAGTGGCTTACACTTGCATCGCATCTCAAGCTTGACAACACACTGTGTCCAATGTTTTCACAAAGATAAAATAAGTCATATTTTTGGTTCGTTTAAAAGTTAAAACAAATTTACATTATTGCAATCAGTTGATAAAACATTGACCTTTACAATTATAAAAGCTTTTTACAAAAATATACTACTCTGCTTGCATGTCAGCAGACTGGGGTGGATCCTGCTGAAATACTATGTATTGAATGAATAAAGAATCCTTTTAAATCGGGAAAAAAAATCAGTTTTTGAATCGAGAATCGTGTTGAATTGAAAAAAAAAAATAAATAAATAAATTTTGAATCGAATCGTGACCTCAAGAATAGATATTGAATCGAATCGTGGGACACCCAAAAATTTGCAGCCCTAGTCACAGCATACTAGAAGAAACACTGAAGAAAAAAATGGCAAATAAAAGGCAATTCTACCGGTTAAGAGGCTGCGTGAAGCGCAATATGGAGATAATTGGTTTTCAATACTATCAAGGTGACGTTTTACCGGGGAAGAGCAGGGCTGCAAGCAGTGCTTTAAAACATGCCGCGCCAAAGTTGGCAAGACCACCTGTGCCTCAAATTTAGGTGAACATTTAAAAACAGCCTCCAGCACCCCCCGCGACCCCAAAAGGGACAAGCGGTAGAAAATTGATGGGTGGATTTAAATAATCCAGAGCTGCACAATCAGTTTAAAAAGGTAATCAACTCGCTCTCCTGCTGTGCATATAGACAGTGGTCCCCAACCTTTTTGTCCGGTCAACGCTAAATAATTGGTCCCGTGGGGAATCCTTTTTTTAAATTTTTTTCTTTGTCATGAAAAAGGGAGATTTTTGTGGTTGGTGCACTAATTGTAAGTGTATATTTTGTTTTTTATGTTTATTTAATAAAATATATATATATATATTTGTTTTCAAATAAATATGAATAAACATATTCCTCTGCGGCCCGGTACCAATCGAACCATGGCCCGGTACCGGGCCGCGGCCCGGTGGTTGGGGACCACTGCATATAGAGATACATATCTGCTTGGCTTGATGCCCAATATTAGCCCAGTCTAAAGTGCCCACGAAGCCTAAACGGACGCAAGTGAAGTGACTGAATTTTGTAACAAATCGCCACAATCTGTTTTAACTGCTACATGTTGGCCGGGGTTTGAACTCACAACCTATCGATTTCAGGGCGGACACTGACCACAAGGCCACTGAGTAGGTGATTTTAGTTTTCACCAGTTAATTTGTAATATTTTATCACCTTAAAGCACAAACCAAGAGTGGCAACAGTTATGAAGCATTTAATAAAATTGTAAACTATAATATTTTACCCGAATTTTAGATTACAAACTACATGTAACATAAAATTGTTATTTTGAATGCAACAAGAAAAGCCCATACATCCATTTTTTTCAACCGCTTGTCCCTTTTTTGGAGTCGCGGGGGATGCTGGAGCTTATTTCAGCTGCATTCGGGCGGAAGGCGGTGTACAAGCTGGACAAGTCGCCATCTCATCACAGGGCCAATACAGATACACAGACAACATTCACACTCACATTCTTCACACTCGGACCAATTTAGTGTTGCCAATCAACCTATCCCCAGGTGCATGATTTTGATTTTGGAGGTGGGAGGAAGCTGAAGTACCTGGAGAGAACCCACAGTCACAGGGAGAACATGCAAACTCCACACAGAAAGATCCCGAGCCTGGGATTGAACTCAGGACCTTTGTATTATGAGGCACATGCAGTAACCCCTGGTCCAACATGCTGCCTACAAGAAAAGCTCAATGTCCCTTAATTGTTTTAATATTTTAAAATTGTTTTTTAAGTGCTTTAACCATATGTTTAATGTATCGTAAGATTTTTGTTAAAATGAAGCCAAAACATTTTTTGTGGTCCCCTTTATTTGGAAAAGTAAATACATTTACGATCTTAAAAAGGTGAGGAACACAACTGAATTCAGACAGAACTCAAAACAAAGTGCAACGCTGGCGACAGCTTAGTTTTATACCTTCTCTCCTCACCGACAAGAGTCATCAATAATAAGGTAAAAGTTATGCCAAGTGTTAATTTACAAAGTTTTTAGCATGTAAAACTAATTTCACTATAAAATATGTCTAATGTTCTTGGGTGTCGGATGACTTGTATTTAGATTTCTTAGACAAAAACTGTTTTCTGAACCTTCTGGAAGGATCACTAATAAAATCATACAGCTCCAACTGCAGGTCACATTCATTTATGGCTGAAAGTCAGGGATTGATGTTTTGTTTGACAGTAAGGTAGCTGGCAGCATAATTCCCTTTTCATCTCAGGTATGAGCTCTTGTTAGGCACAACAGTGTTTTCTCACAGGACTGCAATCTGTGGCGGTGATTGATTGCGTAAAAATAAAGAGTTTGCAGAATTTGTCAAGATGCAATGTAAGAAATTGAGTAGGAGAAAATGTTTTTTAAAAAGATGAAAGTTTTTAATGTCTAAATGCTCTTTGACGGGTGGAAGCCTACAGCAGCACCAGAAGCTCGTCAAGATTGATAAATGCTCGACAGAGGCTACGCAAGACAACGCTAGTTTTTTGGTAGAATATCTAAACGGCTTCAATTACTGAATAAAATGTAGCCGCTAAGTTGGCAACACTAATGATCGCTCCTGCCAAGTCTTCTTATTCTCTGGTAGACCATGTGTTTATGAGCGAGGGTGAACGGTCATATAATTAGGTACACTGAGGTGCTATTGGAGGTCTGCAGTTCTACATTATGGAAGATAGCTGCTTGTACCTCATCTGTGGTCAGACCGAAGTCATTTTCTAGGACCTGCCTGTAACGGAACCTGCAGGGCAGGTCCTCGATGCTGTCCTCGTAGTCCAGTTTATAGTATTCGTCGAGGTACTGCTCAAAACTCTTCTCCTCTGAGATACAAAGAACAAAACAATCAATGCTGACCATACAGGCGAGTAGCATGTCTGCAGACACTTACTGGGATCGAACACTGGTTTATTTTTGGTGACCACTTCTGCAAAGAGAGACTTCTTTTTCTTCTTGCCCATTTGCGGCATGTCTGCTTTCTTCATTTTCTTCCTTTCCTTTTTGTTCTTCTTGGAGACGCTGTGCTGGGTGGGATCGTAGTCTGCATCCATCTAGTTCCATGAACGGAAAACTCCTCGTCAAGATTTTTAACTTTTGTCAGACAATATAGTTGTTTTTCTGTAAAAAGCCTAGACTTACAATGAAATCCTGGTCTTCGCAATGTGGCTGTGTTTCTTCATAGCCCCCCTCATCTTTGTCGCACTCCGCTTCCCCCGTCCACATGTCCCAGTTCCAAAATTCTGTTCCATGCACAAACAACAATAACTTACCAGGAAGCTGAGCCGCAAATGAAAATACTAACACACTTACCCTCAAGTTCACCGTCATCCTCAAACGCAGGCTTTGCATCTTCTTGCTCGCCATAGTACTCGTCCCCAAAGAACTTCTGCACACACAGACGCTGATTGTAAGTTCAAGGACCTAAAAACATGAGCATTAACAATAAAGGCTGCACCTGAGAGCTCAACAAACACGCACAGACTAAACCAAAATTCTAAATTAGGCAAACACAGCACACCTGCAGAAGGTGGAAGGTCTCCAACACCACGCCCCCATGAGGTCATATACCCTGTGGGGATGTGCTGATCCATGAGTGATATCGGCTGATACTGATCTTGTTATTAACTGTACATTTTTACATATATTTATGTAGAGCACTAGTTTTACTCAGTTTAACAACATCAACACAATATTTAAAGAAGTTCTTTATTCTCTTTTATTACAGACCCTTTTTTGAGCAAAACAAAGTCAATAGATAAGTTGATAGTCAATAAATAGTCTGTAATTATGTAGTGCGGTGGTCCCCAACCTTTTTAAACCCAAGATCCCTGGTCTAAGCCAAAAGCTAAAGGAAGATCTACCTCTGACTCTTACCGAGGCTGTGTCCGCATCCTCCCTCCAAACGACCGACATCATGTCTCCACTTTAAATACTCGTGTATCACAGATGTACTGCCATAAAAACAAGGTCTGCTTTGCAAAATGAGCAAAGTATTCATGTTTTTAAATAAGAATAAGAGGAAATATTCTCACACATTACATGTTATCACTGGCCATGTTGATGGCGAGTGACCCACTTGCGCCCGTAAA
>NC_084633.1:25342652-25550152 GCF_033978795.1 Nerophis ophidion | reverse complement strand
GCCTGGCCTTTGAGCCACTCCACATAGTCTGCCTCTTCCTTGTCCTATAAAACACACAATCTTGCAAATGTTCATAAAGTTGCTGTTCTTTTTTTGCACAGTCTCTGTCCCGACCTGCTCTTCCTGTGTTTTGATTCTCCTGGTCAGCAGCTGGAAGCCTCCTTCGTCCCCACTGCCGTCTTCGTCATGGATGAACTTATGGAAACTGGAAGAGAATATCATCTTCACTAATGACATTTGAGCTGCCTGTTATGGTCGACGTGAAGTGCGGTTGGCTTGTAGAAAAATACCTTTCTTTCAGCTGTTTTTGCTCCAGAATGTAGCTGGGGGATGATGCCCTCTAGAAAAGAAACCAAGAACTAAATCAGATCAACAAACTTGTCCAAAACCAACTGTTTCTAGTGACGCAACCTACCTCATGTCTTTTGGCTGCCTCCTCATCATCACCATCATCACTGTTCTCTTCGTCGTCATATTTTCTAGGGAATTAAATGAATATGAAATTCAAATAACGCAATTAAGAGTTCCTCCTTTTCTATCCTGCTAGGGGTTGCAAGATAATCTAGATATTCTGAAATAAATTAGGGCTATCCAAACCATGGCCCGCGGGCCAACTCCACATCTCCTATTCGGCCTGCGAAACGACGAGTTTAACAAGGAATCTTACATTTTAAAAGACAAACTTTTATGCTGCAATTTTGTCGCCATCAAGTGGACAACGTGAGTAATTCAGGCCAATGACCTTCAATTGTGAACTGAATGTAACAATGTACAGCATTTACTAATATGACCCAATGCAAACAACCTTCCTTAGTCATGGCGGAAAACATATTTTTCCAACCAAGACAACATGTCAACAGACTTGGTCACACGTAACACAACATGCTCACTGATGGATATCATAAAAAAATGTTTTCCATGTACCATACGAAATTCTAAATTACACCCATTTAAATCCGTTACAAAGCATAATTGGGAAAAATTAAAAGCATTCTACATTTATCCATGTTTGGCACATTTTAGCTGCTCAATAGTTCTGGTTGATTACAAAATTTTAGGAAGGTCGTCACGGAAGTAAACAAGGTCAGAGTCAAACAGTCACATTCTCTTAATATTCAATTAAAATAACGATTAATTAATTAATAATTAATTATACATCTATTATATTAATATAATATACACACCTGAGAGTAATTCAGTGAGTAATACAATGTGAGTAATTCAGGCCAATGACCTTCAATAAAAAACTGAATGAAACATCCATCCATCCATCCATCCATCCATCCATCATCTTCCGCTTATCCGAGGTCGGGTCGCGGGGGCAACAGCCTAAGCAGGGAAACCCAGACTTCCCTCTCCCCAGCCACTTCGTCTAGCTCTTCCCGGGGGATCCCGAGGCGTTCCCAGGCCAGCCGGGAGACGTAGTCTTCCCAACGTGTCCTGGGTCTTCCCCGTGGCCTCCTACCGGTTGGACGTGCCCTAAACACCTCCCTAGGGAGGCGTTCGGGTGGCATCCTGACCAGATGCCCGAACCACCTCATCTGGCTCCTCTCGATGTGAAGGAGCAGCGGCTTTACTTTGAGTCCCTCCCGGATGGCAGAGCTTCTCACCCTATCTCTAAGGGAGAGCCCCGCCACACGGCGGAGGAAACTCATTTCGGCCGCTTGTACCCGTGATCTTATCCTTTCGGTCATGACCCAAAGCTCATGACCATAGGTGAGGATGGGAACGTAGATCGACCGGTAAATTGAGAGCTTTGCCTTCCGGCTCAGCTCCTTCTTCACCACAACGGATCGGTACAACGTCCGCATTACTGAAGACGCCGCACCGATCCGCCTGTCGATCTCACGATCCACTCTTCCCTCACTCGTGAACAAGACTCCTAGGTACTTGAACTCCTCCACTTGGGGCAGGGTCTCCTCCCCAACCCGGAGATGGCATTCCACCCTTTTCCGGGCGAGAACCATGGACTCGGACTTGGAGGTGCTGATTCTCATTCGGGTCGCTTCACACTCGGCTGCGAACCAATCCAGCGAGAGCTGAAGATCCCGGTCAGATGAAGCCATCAGGACCACATCATCTGCAAAAAGCAGAGACCTAATCCTGCGGTTACCAAACCGGAACCCCTCAACGCCTTGACTGCGCCTAGAAATTCTGTCCATAAAAGTTATGAACAGAATCGGTGAATGAAACAATGCGCAGCATTTACTTTGGTATAAACTCAACTCATCGTATTTGGAAGAAGAAGAATACTGAGTTGCATCCCCAGAACACCAAACCTACTGTGAAGCATGGGGGTGGGAACATCATGCTTCGGGGCTGTTTTTCTGCTAAGGGGACAGGACGATTGATCCATGTTAAGGAAAGAATGAATGGGGCCATGTATCGTGAGATTTTGAGCCAAAACCTCCTTCCATCAGTGAGAGCTTTGAATGGTTGACCAAATACTTATTTTCAACCATAATTTACAAATAAATTATTTAAAATTCCTACAATGTGAATTCCTGGATTTTTTTTCCCACATTCTGTCTCACAGTTGAAGTGTACCAATGATGAAAATTACATACCTCTGTCTTCATTTTAAGTGGGAGAACTTGCACAATCGGTGGCTGACTAAATACGTTTTTGCCCCACTGTATATACGCACATATATACCGTACATACAGATATATATAGATATTAGGGCTGCAAATCTTTGAGTGTCCCACGATCCGATTCAATATCGATTCTTGGGGTCGCGATTCGATTATAAATCGATTTTTTCGATTCAACGCGATTCTTGATTCAAAAACAATATATTTCCGATTCAAAACGATTCTGTATTCATTCAATACATAGAATTTCAGTAGGATCTACCCCAGTATGCTGGCATGCTAGCAGAGTAGTAGATTTTTTTTTAAAAAAAAGCTTTTATAATTGTAAAGGAAAATGTTTGCAATAATGTAAATTTGTTTTAAATAACAAACCAAAAATACGACTTATTTTATCTTTGTGAATACATTGGACACAGTGTGTTGTCAAGCTTATGAGATGCGATGCAAGCGTAAGCCACTGTGACACTATTGTTCTTTTATTTTTATTTTTATAAATGTCTAATGATGTCAATGAGGGATTTTGAATCACTGCTATGCTGAAATTATAACTAATATTGATACTGTTGTTGATAATATTCGTTTTTGTTTCACTACTTTTAGTTTGTTCTGTGTCGTGTTTGTGTCTGCTTTTAATTGAGTTGAGTTGAGTTGAGTTTGAGTTTATTTCGAACATGCAAGCATACACATGATACATTACAATTTCCGGTTTCTCTTTCTAACATGTTCGAAAAGGAGTAGGAAGAAGCAGAGCTTATTAAATCCTACCCCTTTTCTTTTACACAACAGTTGCTAAAACTTTTGTTCACTTCCTGTTCTCAATGTATTTACAATATACTCCATAAGTATCAGAATAAAAATAAATAAATAAAAAATTGTTATATTCCATACGATGAGATAAGTAAGGTTATTTTGAGAATGAAAGAATGGATGAATGAATAAATTCAGAATGTTTATTACGATTCTTCTTCTTTGTCCTTTTTAAACACTAAGTTTGAAGAGTTTTTTGAAGTGGATCATATTAGCACATTGTTTGATTGCTTTGCTTAATCCATTCCATCATTTGATTCCACATACAGATATACTGATGGTCTTAAGTGTTGTACGTGCGTACAAATGTTTTAAATTACATTTTTCTCTAAGATTATATTTCTCCTCTTTTGTTGAGAAGAATTGCTGTATATTCTTCAGTAGCAGGTTATAGTTTGCTTTGTGGACAATTTTAGCTGTTTGCAATTTCACTATGTTATGGAATTTCAGTATCTTTGATTCAATAAAGGGTTTGTATGTTCTCTATATCTAACATTATGTACTATTCTAACTGATCTTTTTTGTAACACTGTTAGTGAATGAAGTGTACTTTTGTAATTATTTCCCCATACTTCTACACAGTAACTCAGATATGGTAACACTAGTGAGCAGTAGAGAAAATGAAGTGATTTTTGGTCTAGAACATATTTAGCTTTATTAATTATTGACGTGTTTCTTGCTACTTTATGTTGTATATTTTTTATATGAGGTTTCCAGTTCAATTTATCATCAATCATTATACCTAGAAATTTGGTTTCATTTACTCTTTCAATTTCTATTCTGTCTATTTGTACTTGTGTTTGACCTTCTCTTCCACTGCTACCAAATAGTATCACTTTAGTTTTACTGAGATTCAATGATAGTCTGTTTTTGTCAAACCGTCTTTTTAATTTGTTAATTTCTTCGGTTATTATTTGTATTATCTTCTGTGTATTCTCTCCTGAACAAAACGCTGTTGTATCATCCGCAAATAATACCAACTTTATTCAATCTCATTTATATAGAGATTGAAAAATTTAGGTCCTAGTATTGATCCCTGAGGTACACCACAGGATATATTTAGCGTTGTAAGAGTGTGTTCGCCTAGCTTCACGTATTGTTTCCTATTAACTTCTTATCCAGTTTAAGACTAACCCTCTGATGCCATATCGTTCTAGTTTTTTGATTAAAATATTGTGATTAATTGTGTCAAATGCTTTGGTTAGATCCATAAACACTGCTGCCGCACATTTTTTACTATCTTTTGCATTGGTAATTTCTTCTGTAATTTCAATTAAAGCCACTGAAGTTGAAACATTAGCTCTGTATCCATATTGGTTCTCTTTGAGTATTCTATTTTAATTAATGAAACTCTCTAATCTGTTAATGAACAGTCTTTCAATGATTTTAGAAAATTGTGGAAGTAAAGAAACAGGTCTATAATTTGTAAATAGATGTTTGTCTCCAGTCTTAAAAATTGGTGCAACTTTAGCTATTTTCATTTTTTTGGGAAATGTACCTGTTTGAAATGATAGGTTACTAATATACATAAATGGTCCTGAGATCTCTTCAATAACCTTTTTTATCGTTTCCATATCAATTCCGTTATATTTAGTTGATGTCTTAGATTTACATTTTTTCACGATTGTAACTATTTCCTCTTTTGTCACATTACTGAGGAACATGGAGTTGGGATTTCGCTCTATAGTATCATTATAGGCAGCTCCCTCCATCAGTGTGTGAATGTGAATGTGTGTGTGAATTGGTAAATGTGGAAGTAGTGTCAAAGCGCTTTGAGTACCTTGAAGGTAAAAAAGCGCTATAAAAGTACAACCCATTTATAGTTCTCAATTGAAACTGGGTCTGGAATCCTTTCTTCCAATTTTTGCCCAATATTTACAAAGTAATTATTAAAGCTTTCAACTACTTCCTTTATGTTGTCATTATGTTTATTTCCATCTAAGAAGTATCCCTCTTAGTGCCATTTTTAATAATGCTATTGAGAATGCTCCATGTTGCTCATATTATTTTTGTTCCTGTCCAATCATTCACTGTAATATTCTTTTTTACATGATCGTAGTATGTTTGTTAACTTGTTTGTTTATGCACTTTGTACTTAATTTCTGCCTCTGTACTTCTTTGTGCTATAAATTGCTCTGTTTTTTGCAGTTCTAAGTGTTGCTGGGTCAGGTTTGGGTTTGGTTTTGGAATTGGATTGCATTGTTATGGTATTGCTGTGTATTGTTTTGTTGGATTAATAAAAAAAAAAATACATAAATAAAATTTAAAAAATCGATAAAAAAAAAAAAGAATCGATTCTGAATCGCACAACGTGAGAATCAATTTTTTCCCACACTCCTAATATATATATATATATATATATTTATATACACACATACATACATACATACACACACACACTTTTACAGGCAGTCAGCTTTCGGCCCTCTACCTATTTTTTTTAGCCGAACGCGGCCCTGAAGTCAAAACGTTTGGACACTCCTGAATTAAATGAATGAATGGAGTACAGTATATAGAATTTGAAGTGGTAAATTATCACTTTATCCAGGACACTCACCCTTCCTTCTCCAGTATGACTTTACGCTCATAGTCCTTCAGGTACATGGGCTTCTCTCTTGACTTTGAGGTGGACGGCTTTAAATCGTTGTTTGATGGACCTGAAAGAGATACAACGTAAGGGGAAAAGATGTTAATAAGAACACATCAATATATGGTGGCCGACAGGGGCAAATGTGCAGCAATGTCCAAACATTTCAAACATAGAAATGACCCAAAGCAAGGAGTGAAAACACCTCAAAACAAATGCAAAGAGAAAAAGCTGCAATCAATCAAATAACAAAATGAGACAGAGGTGGATGATAAATAGGAGATTTCAAATATTGAAGTAAACAAACCTCACACATTCTCATACTTTCTGTAACATCTAGGAAGAAATTATGTCAGCCAGCTTGAAAACGGTCTCAGCTATAAACTACAAGAAGGAGCTCAAAATTGTTTTTAAATTATGTTTTTTGCAATTTTTCAGGATTCCACACGAGGAAACTTTACAATGTGTACAATCCATAAACTGCTATAAAATTGAGTAGATAGTGACTTATTGTAATGTAGAGAAATCCCATATTTTTGAATGCAAATTTTGATGCTCCTCTTAGACACGTAATTAAGGTCTTTGTGAAATCCCCCGATGTTGTTTAGTCTGAAATTAACCACAACATTAGTGCTACATAAAACATTATGTCGCTCATGATAAAAATGTTAAAAAAAAAACAACAACTTCAAGCCTAATCCAGTTGTTTACTGACATATACAATTGATGCTTAAAAAACTTTGACTTCAAATGAATATCAGCTCCAAACATCAGTTATCGGCCTCCTTGACTACGACAGGGAAAAAAACAGTCTATCTGTAGTAAACATGCTTCTACTCCAAACTATATATGTTAAGACACAAGATGGCCTCTAAGCTGCGTCGTGACCCAAAGGCTGCAAAAATGGATAGCCTTCAGGTCTGGAACCCCTGCTGGCCTGAATAACTAAAAAAGGCTGTGTCCACACAAACACGGAGAGTTTCAAAAACACATATTTGGGGTTGAAACAACCTCCATCCACACAGGTTATTCTGCTCTTGCTTTTTGCTGGTTAGCTTAGCAGATAGCTAACATGATATCATCCTTGATGAAAAAAAAAAGAGTCCCAAGCGTTTGTAGTGTAGCTTAGGCCTTTTTAGTGAAGGATCAATCGTATATTTTGTAAAACTGTGAACAAAAACACATAAATATTTTACATTTAGCATATGTCTGCATACAACATACATGTGCATATAGCTATATAAGCAACATAGAAGTCTGCTATGTAACCCATTTAGCATCCAAACCAACAAAATGCTGCCAGTAATTAGCTTTCAACAATGGGCACAAATATCTTACTAAAGCAGTCTTAAACTGAAAATGCACAAATAATGTGTCACAATAAACATATGCATGTTGCATTCACATAAACTTACAGGTTTAGACTATCAAAGTCTTCAAAGTTGAAAAGAAAGCTTAAAGCCTGCAGTGAGTGCTGTTTGTTTGACATCTGCTCTCAACTGCTCTCTGAAACACACCCACACTAAGCTGGCTACGGCAAGACAGGAGGGTCAAAATAGAACACAAACTGCAAAACGGATTTCCACCACTAGGTGTCTTAGAAAATAACATTGTGGGGCATAACACTCCCCGTCTGGTATTATAAGATACCACTATGTCTTTTTACTGAGGAGCAGTAAGACCTCTGAAACGGGTCTGGAATAAACCTTAGGGGTACCCTGTTTGATGATCTTCACATCCACTTTTCGAATCCTGCCGTCACAGTTGGGGACGGTTTCCTCAATGATGCCAGCGGGCCACTCATTCCTCTTTACTTGAGTGTCTTTGAGGAGTACCACATCGCCTACTTGTGAGTTTGGTCTTTCTGACTTCCATTTCTTGCGGGGCCGAAGGGTTGCTAAGTACTCTTGTTTCCAACGTTTCCATAAAGTTTCGGCTAGACTTTGAACTTCCCTCCATTGCTTGTTATAGAGATCTTTCAGATCCATGTTCCCTAGAGGAGCAGATACTGGATCAGTCTTTTGAGTAAGCAACATTGCGGGCGTGAGAAATGCCGGCATGTCAGGATCAGACGATACTGGAACTAGATAGAGGCCTTGGATTCATGATTGCCATGATTTCACTCATTAGTGTCACAAGTACCTCGTGGGTGAGGCGACAGTTGCCCTTAAGCAACATAGCATCCAAAATGCGGCGTGCGATGCCGATCATCCTTTCCCACACACCTCCCATATGAGAGGAATGTGGCGGATTGAATATCCAGGTACAGCCTTTGTCCTGCAAGTGAGCTTTCAACTCTGGGTCTCTAGAGTTTATTTGCAGTTTTCTGCAAGCTCCAATAAAATTTGTGCTTTTATCAGAACGCAGGAGTCTCACAGGCCCTCTGATGGCGGTGAATCTCCTTAAAGCATTAAAGAAACTGGAGGTTGACATTGTCTCTATGAGCTCGATGTGTACCGCTCGTATACTCAGACAGGTGAACATGACTGCCCAGCGTTTTATCTCTGCATATCCACCTCTCGTCTTGCGCGCTGAGGTGGTCCAAGGCCCAAAGACGTCAAGTCCAACGTTAGTGAAAGAAGGATTCAAGGTAAGTCTATCTGCAGGTAAGTTAGACATTTTCTGTTCTTCAAGCTATCCGCTCATTCTTTTGCAGGTGACACATTTGTTTATCACACCTGACAGAAGTCTCTTACTTCCTGTTATCCACAGTCCAGCTGTCCAAACTGCACCTTCAGTGAAGTGTCTGCCTTGATGGGCCACTTGTTTGTGGTAGTATCGTACCAACAAGGTAGATATGTGATTGTCTTTTGGAAGAATGATCGGATGGTTTTCTTCCCAGGTCATGTCGCTGATGAAGTCCAAACTCCGACTCTCAGCAATCCTCATTGTCAAGTATGGGATCCAAACTCTTGAGCGGACCGTGTCGAGAAAACTCTTCACCATTTGCTAGGCTTTTCATTTCCTCTTTGTACACATCTTGTTGTGTTGTTTTCAATATGACCAGTCTTGCTTGACTGAGATCATCTTTTCTCTGGATACAGTCTGAAGTTTTCCAGAAGACTCTAGCCTTTTGGACAAGCTTGGCTATTGCACGAGTGAGAGATTTCCAGCTAGAGAATCTTTCAAACCGGTGAGAGCCAAGAAGTCCACTTGTGGCTTTCGTAGCATAGGTTGAAACTTGAGGGCGAACTTCGACATCAGTCTCACGATGCAGAAGGTTAAATGCCTCTGGCTGTGGAACTTCATCCACTTCTGGAGTTCTTAGAAAAGCCGGACCTGTCAGCCAGTTGGTATCTGACAGGAGAGCCGCTAAAACAGACCTAGATCCATGATCTGCAGGATTAAGTTTGGTGCTGATGTGGTGCCATTGATCTGGGGTCGAGGACCTTCTTATTCTTGTCACTCTGTTTGCCACGTAGACATAGAAGTTTGTGGATGCATTATGGATGTAGCCCAGTACGATGTTGCTGTCTGTAGAACTTGACTTTGTGAATCTCTACATTGATGTCATCCATTATCGTCTCTGCAATTTCTACTGCCAAGACGGCAGCACACAATTCCAAACGAGGGACCGTGTGAGCAGAAAGTGGAACCAGCTTGGATTTCCCCATGATAAACCCGACATGGCTGTGTCCTTCTGTATCGATTGCCCTGAGGTATGCTACAGCTGATATAGCCATAGTTGATGCGTCTGAGAACACACAAATCTGTGTATACTGTGGAGAGCAGAGAAACAGAGATGTACGTTCTCTGGATCTAGAGCTGCATAAATCCCTTTAGGGAATCTTTACAGACATTCCACTGGATTGCTTTGTCTTCTGGCAGCAAGTGTCCCAATCATACTCTTCTGTGGTGACATCTCTTACGAGTGCCTTGTCCTGAACTGTGACAGGTACCACGAACCCCAAGGGATCATAGAGACTGTTGACATCCAAACCAAAAAAATGCTGCCAGTAATTAACTTTCAACAATGGGCACCAATATCTCACTAAAGCAATCTTAAACTGAAAATGCACAAATAATGTGTCACAATATACATATGCATGTTGCATTCACATAAACTTCCAGGTTTAGACCTTCAAAGTCTTCAAAGTCGAATAGAAAGCTTAAAGCCTGCAGTGAGTGCTGTTTGTTTGACATCTGCTCTCAACTGCTCTCTGAAACAAACCCACACTAAGCTGGCTACGGCAAGACAGGAGGGTCGAAATAGAACACAAACTGCAAAACTGATTTCCACCACTAGGTGTCTTAGAAAATAACATTGTGGGGCATAACACAGGTGTAGTTTCAAAACTGCCTATGTCTACACTCAAACGTATACACCTGCTGTCATGCACATTTTGTCCAATCGGAAGCCTGAAAAAAGCAGCAAAATCTGAAAGGCTGTCATTACATCTCTTATTATGTTTATTTTTATCTACTTTAGACATACAATGACATGTACATCATCTTTAAAACCTGCCTGCACGCACACAGATAGGGCGAATGCATGCCTGTGCAGCTGAAACCCAACACTCATAGAATTATAATGTAGGGCTGGGCGATATATCGATAAACTCGATAAATGGTGGGTTTGTCTCTGTGCGATATAGAAAATGACTATATCGTGATATTAGATTATACGTACTCACGCAGTTGCTTGTAGCTGCAGGCATTACACTACAGGCTCTTCTTCACTCTTTCCCGTCTCTCCTTCTCACAGATAGCAAGCGCACCTTCTTACATACGTCATGTATGTATACGCCCTCGCAGAGCAGAGAGGCAGCAGTTTGGGTAACGTTAGCTGTGATGCTAGCAGAGCCGTGCGAGTGGTAATAGGAGAGAAAGAAGGTGCGAATCTGGTAACAAATGAAGGAAGAATTAATTCCCAAGAAAAACAGCAGGGGGTCCATCGTCTGGTGGTGGTTTTGCTTCAAGTGGAAAAATGTCAAACAGACAACCGTGATTTGTCAAGTGTGGGGCAAAAGCATTGCTGCAAAAATTAGCATAACTGCTAATATGTAGCATCATTTGAAAAGTCACCTGCTAGAGAATGAAGAGTGATTACTCCGAATGTCAACATCTCTGTTCGGCGCCACATGCCCACACCAGCAAAATGCCGAAGCAAACATTTCCAGATCAACACCGTATGAAAAAAATAGTCAACAACAAAAGAAGATAATGTCCGCAGTGACCTACTACATAGCGAAGGACGAACACTATTTGATTTCCTACTATGCAACTCAGTTTTATTTGACAGTTATTGAAATATCTTGTGTGACATTATGCACAAAAGTGCACTTTATTTTTTTTAAACTATTGTAGTGGCGTTCTGTACAAAAACTGCACTTTAGTGTTGTTTTGATATGTCATCTTAGTGACATCATGTACAAAAGTGCACTAATAGCTTGTTTTAAAATTTCTCTGACAATCTTGCACTTTCTGTTTTGGAAATGATATGTTTGTACCACTGCTTAATAAATACAGTTTTGGTCAACTGACTTAGTTGTAATTTCCCTCTCTGCATGAAAGTTTAAACTGAGCATAAATTAATGCAGTATGTTTTAATGTAGACACACAGAATCATCATACTGCTGTGATTATATGTATCAGGTGTTCATTCAAGGCTAAGGCAAAAATATTGAGCTATATATCGTCTATCGTGATACGGCCTAAAAATATCAAGATATTAAAAAAAAGGCCATATCACCCAGCCCTATTATAACGTGTTCAGCAACATGGTGATGTATTACATGTGCAGTGAAGTGCACATTAGTTTTAAAATCAGCACGCATTAACAAGCCAAGGAAACCATTTTGCATGTTTAAGGGAATTATAAATCCTTTAATCATGGATATAGGAATATGGAACATGTGTAATGAAGTGTATATTGTCTTTAACATCAGTACACGTTACAAGGACGACGTTACATCATGTTTTTTAGATGCTTGGTCGATTTTTACGTGCGAGCACGATTGCACCTGGCTCCATCAACAAAAATGGAAGCAAGACACATAAGTTAACTTCATGATTTGTAATTAAACAAGGACTAAAAACATAAGAAGGTTGCAAAATTGTTATGACAGAGCAAAAAGTCTTGTTTGTCAAATTTTTCCCATCAAGTGGAAGTTCCAAAGCAATCATATCCAAAGCAGCTGACAGTCATCTGCGCCGGTGGGAGTGTCGCAAAGCCCATTCTGATGTGTCTTTTTTATTCATGTTGAGTGACAATAGCAGCATGTTTACTTTCAAACATACAGTAAGTCTTATAGTGTGTTTAAGAGCAGCAAGGCAGTGTTGTTGAGCTTGGAAATGACAGCGCACAACCGTGACATCATCACAAGTTTGCGTTTGTGCTGTGTGCACACATACGCTAAGCGGAGAGTTTTGGATCTCTACACTTTGGCCAGCGTTTGCAAAAGTCTGCGTTTTTAAAGACAATAGTATGCGTCTACATGTGGACAATACGCCTAAACGCAGAGATAAGCAGGGCTGGGCGATATGGGCTTTTTTTAATATCTTTGTGCTGTGTGCACGCATACGCTAAGCGGAAAGTTTTGGATCTCTACACTTTGGCCAGCATTTTCAAAAGTCTGCGTTTTTAAAGACAATAGTATGCGTCTACATGTGGAAAATACGCCTAAACGCAGAGATAAGCAGGGCTGGGCGATATGGGCTTTTTTAATATCTTGATATTTTTAGGCCATGTCACGATTCACGATATATATCTCTGGATATTTTGCCTTAGCCTTGAATAAACACTTGATGCATATAATCACAGCAGTATGATGATTCTACGTGTCTACATTAAAACATTCTTCTTCTTATTTTAAACTTTCATGCAGAGAGGGAAATCACAACTAAGTCAATTGACCAAAACTGTATTTATTAAACAGTTATTAAGCAGTGGCACAAACTTTCATGTCATTTCAAAACAGAAAGTGCAAAATTGTCAGAGACATTTTAAAATAAGCTGTGAGTGCACTTTTGTGCATGATGTCACTAAGATGACATATCAAAACAACACTAAATTAAAGTTCACTTTTTGTACAGAACGCTGGTACAATAGTTCAAAACAAATAAAGTGCACTTTTGTGCATGATGTCACAAAATATTTCAATAACTGTCAAATAAAAATGAGCTGCATGATAAGAAATCAAATAAGTGTACAGTTGTGATCAAAATTATTCAACCCCCACACAATTTTGGTGTTTTAGCAAGTTGGACATTTATTCCGTATTTTGTTTATAGTCATATCAAATAAAGATGCAATAAATAGACAAATGAACCTTGGATTACATTATATTTTGTAACATACCAAACAGTGTCATTTCTCTTACTATCTCAATGACATAATTATTCAAACCCCTTGAAGATCATAACTCTTAAGAACAGAATTTGAATAAGGTCTTTTCAATCAGGTGTTGAAAACACCTGTAGATGTGATTAGAACCATGACGAGCAACAATTAAACTGATTGAAAAAGACTGTGACGCTCAGCTTCTTGTAGATGGTCAATGGTGTATTTGCAACATGGTGAAGTCCAGGGAGTGGTCAAAGAAGTCAAGAGAGGAGGTAATTTCTCTTCATAAGAAAGGATATGGATATAAGAAAATAGCAAAGACATTACACATCCCATGAGAAACAGTTGGGAGCATAATTCGCAAGTTTAAAGCTAAAGGCACAGTGGAAACACTACCTGGGCGTGGTAGAAAGAGGATGCTGTGTGCAACTGCTGTCCGGTATTTGAAGCGTACGGTGGTGAAAACCCCCCGGGTAACAGCTAAGGAACTTTAACAGGACATTGAAGAGGGGGAAACACAGGTTTCGTCCCAGACAATAAGGTGTGCACTACGAGATGAAGGTCTCCATGCCAGAACTCCCAGGCGCACCCCACTTCTGAATACCAGGCACAAGAAAATAGACTCCAGTATGCCAGAAATCATCTGGAAAAACCCCAAAGGTTTTAAGAAACTGTTCTATGGAGTGATGAGACAAAACTGGAACTTTTTGGGCCTATGAATCAACGTTATGTCTGGAGGAGAAAAAATGAAGCTTACAAAGAGAATAACACCTTGCCTACTGTTAAGCATGGTTGGGGGTCAATCATGCTCTGGGGCTGTTTCTCTGCCTCAGGTACCGGGAATCTCCAGCGTGTTCAAGGCATTATGAATTCTATTTCCTACTAGGATATATTAGCTGCAAATGTTATGAAGTCAGTGACGAAGCTGAGGCTTGGGAGACATTGGACCTTCCAACCAGACAACGATCCCAAGCATACCTCCAAATCAGAGTGGTTGCAGAAGAAGGGCTGGAAGACTCTGGAGTGGCCTTCACAGTCGCCAGACCTAAATCCTATAGAAAACCTGTGGTGGGAATATGAATGAACTGGAGGCCTTTGCCCAAGAGGAATGGGCTAAAATACCTGTAGATCGTTGCAAGAAGCTTGTGTCCGGTTATGTATCACGTTTGAAGGATGTCATTACTGCCAAAGGGTGTTCTACTAAGTACTAAAGAATCATGTAACTAGGAGGTTGAATAATTTTGTCAATGAGATATTAAGAAAAATGTCCTTTTTTGGTATTTTGTAAAATACAGTGTTACAATTTAAGTTGCATTTGTCTATTTGACACATCTTTATTTGATATGACTATAAACAAAATACGGAATAAATGTCCAACTTGCTAAAACACCAAAATTGTGTGGGGGTTGAATAATTTTGATCACAAATGTATGTCCTTCGCTATGTGGTAGGTTCCTGCGGACGTTATCTCCTTCAGCTATATGACTAGTGTTTTCATCATACGGTGTTGATGTGGAAATGGTTGCCTCGGCATTTTGATGGCGTGGCACCGAACGGAGATGTTGACATGCGGAGTATTCACTCTTCGTTCTCTAGTAGGGGACTTTTTAAATGATACTACATATTAGCAGTAATGCTACTTTTTGTAGCAACGCTTTTGCCCCACATTTGACAAATTACGGTTTTCTGTCAACATATTCCCATAGCTCGGTTGGTAGAGCGGCCGTGCCAGCAACTTGAGGGTTGCAGGTTCAATCCTAGTCACTGCCGTTGTGTCCTTGGGCAAGAAACTTTACGCACCTGCTCCCAGTGCCACCCACACTGGTTTAGTATGATGATTCTATGTGTCTACAGTAAAACATTCTTCCTCATACTGCATTAATATATGCTACTTTTAAACTTTCATGCAGAGAGGTAAATCACAACTTAGTCAATTTAGCAAAACTGCATTTATTGAATACTCTTTATTCTCTCGCGGGTGACTTTTTAAATGAAAGAACAAATTAGTAGTGCTGCTACCTTTTGTTGTAACACTTCTGCTGCATACTTTGCATATTGCTGTTGTCTGCTGAATATCTTCCCCCTTGAAGCCAAACCACCACCAGATGATAGACCACCTGCTGTTTTTTTGGGGCATTAATTGTTCTTCCTCCATTTGTGATTGGTTTCACACCTTCTCATTCTTGTAATGTACTCGCTCCGCTCAGCTTGCACCACCTGCCTCTGCTAACGTTAGCCATGCTGCTACCTCTCTGCTCGGCGAGAGCGTATGACGCGCAACAGTATGTGACGTATGTAAGAAGGCGGGCTTGTTTTACATCTCTGTGAGAAGGAGAGACGAGAAGGAGTGAGAAACGGCAGTGATGTAATGCCCGCAGCTAAAAGCAACTGCGTGAGAAGGTATACTCAAATATTACAATATAGTCATTTTCTATATCGCACAGAGGTAAACATGTGATATATCGTTTATATCGATATATCGCCCAGCCCTAATACACTGCCGCGTTACTGAGGACGCCGCACCAATCTGCCTGTCGATCGGAAGATCCACTCTTCCCTCACTCGTGAACAAGACTCCTAGGTACTTTAACTCCTCCACTTAAGTTTAAGCTTAGTCTTTATTTGAAGGGACACTGTACAAAAACATTAAGCTCAAAGACAGATATGGTCTGTACAAGATCATAGCTAAATAGCTAATTTCCATCTGCAGTCCCTGGCTACCTAAATTAAATGGATACAAATATCATGCAATAAAATTATGACAATAAAATCATACCATATCACGTAATCAAATTAGGAAAAGTCATAAAATGCCCTTTCATGGACACATACTTAATATACAAAATAAACCACATCTAATTTACATCATCACACATAGACAGTACATGCTCTTGTTCACATTTGTCATCATTTGTAAAAAAAAACATGATTTTAACAGACACACCTCACATTTAAAACAAAAATGCTGTCATGGATGAATACAACACACATTTAGTTGATCTGCCAAACATAGTGCCCACCTTAGTGACCATGTGAGCAGCTTTGATTGCTCCAAATAGGGCTGGGCGATATATGATATAAATTACGATATTTTGCCTTGGCCTTGAATGAACACTGGATGCATATAATCACAGCAGTATGAAGATTCTATGTGTCTACATTAGAACATTCTTCTTCATACTGCATTAATATATGCTACTTTTAAACTTTCATGCAGAGAGGGAAATCACAACTAAGTCAATTTTCCGTCAGTCTACCCCAGGGCAGCTGTGGCTACTGATGTAGCTTACCACCACCAGATGTGAATGAATGATGAGTCCCACTTCTCTTTGAGCGCTTTGAGTGTTTAGAAAAGCGCGATATAAATCTAAGTTATTAATTTACCAAAAGTGTATTTATTGAAGTTATTAAGCAATGGCACAAACACTCATGTCATTTCCAAAACATAAATTGCAAGACTGTCAGAGACATTTTAAGTGACAAATAAAAATGAGCTGGTTAATAGAAAATCAATAATTATATATGTGGTATGTTACTACGGTTATGAAATTCTCTTCATTCTCCAGCGAGTGACTTTACAAACGATGCTACATATTAGCAGTAATGTTACTTTTTATAGCAACGCTTTTCCCCCCCAGACTTGACAAATTACGGTTGTATGTTCGACATAATCCCCCTTTAACCCAACCACCGCCAGACGATGGAAACCCTGCTGTTTTTATTGGGAATTAAGTCTTCCTTCATTTGTTACCAGATCCGCACCAACTTTCTCTTGTACGGCTACGTTAGCAGCTAACGTTAGCCACGCCGCTACCTCTGCCCTGCGAGGGCGTGCATGTGACGCGTGACATGACAGTTTGTGACGTATGTAAGAATGTGCGCCTGCTCGTCTGTGAGGAGACACAAAAAAGAGCGAGAAGAGTACGCCCGCAGCTAAAAGTCCTGCGTGAGAATGTATACTCGAATATTACGATATAGTAATTTTCTACATCTCACGGAGACAAACCCGCGATATATCGTATATATCGATATATCGCCCAGCCCTAGCTCCAAAGCCACTTTTTAACTCTTTTTAACTTCAATTGTAAATGAAGAGTAATCTGTTAAACTTTTCAAGTTTGTTGTGAGGACGTTCCATTATTTTATGGCTTTATATGAAAAGGCTGAATGTGCAAAGGATGTGTTACATTTGGGTACGCTACATTGCTCCCCGGTGGAGGCTCCAATCTTTGTAGTTGTCACAGCAGATGTAAACTAGACAAAGTGCTTAACTGGCGCTGGTGCAGTGTTATTTAGGATTTGATGGGCTATTCGTATCGATGCTAATCTTTGAAAATTAGCTTAGTTTAACACTGTTTATTTTTGGAGAACTAACTTGGGGCAGAGTCTCCTACCCAACACGGAGATGGCACTCTAGTGATGGGATCGGCAGTTCTTTTGACTGTACTGAATCACTAGAATCAGTTCCTTAAATTGATTCGTTCAAAAGATTCGTTCACCGAATCACTTCTGCAAAAGAAGTTCTGTGTGCAGGGCGGCGAATCATTAGTCAGTCAGTAACAGCTTCCCCAGCGGCAGATCTCGGTGTGTGTCAGTTTGCAAACGACACAAGCCCTCAACAACCAATGAACGACGCGCACAGTGACTGAACAAGGTCCTCAATGTGACGTCATCCTTTGCGACACAGTCACTTCTCTGTGTCAGTACTTTCGCTAACGTGATTCACGTCGCGACAGAGTCAGTTCTTTAGTGTCAGTACGTTCGCGAACTGGATTCACGTTAGGACACTGTCAGTTCTCTGTGTAAGTACGTTCGCGAACGTGATTCACGTGATTCACGTCGCGACACAGTCAGTTCTCTGTGTCAGTACGTTCGCGAACGTGATTCACGTCGCGATACAGTCACTTCTCTGTGTCAGTACGTTCGCGAACGTGATTCATGTGATTCACATGATTCACGTGATTCACGTCGCGACACAGTCAGTTCTTTAGTGTCAGTACGTCCGCGAACGTGATTCACGTGATTCACGTTAGGACACAGTCAGTTCTCTGTGTAAGTATGTTCGCGAACGAGATTCACGTGATTCACGTCGCGACACAGTCAGTTCTCTGTGTCAGTACGTTCGCGAACGTGATTCACGTCGCGATACAGTCACTTCTCTGTGTCAGTACGTTCGCGAACGTGATTCATGTGATTCACATGATTCACGTGATTCATGTCGCGACACAGTCAGTTCTTTAGTGTCAGTACGTTCGCGAACGTGATTCACGTGATTCTCTTCAGGACACAGTCAGTTCTCTGTGTAAGTATGTTCGCGAACGAGATTCACGTGATTCACGTCGCGACACAGTCAGTTCTCTGTGTCAGTACGTTCGCGAACGTGATTCACGTCGCGACACAGTCAGTTCTCTGTGTCAGTACGTTTGCGAACGTGATTCACGTGATTCATGTCGCGATACAGTCACTTCTCTGTGTCAGTACGTTCGCGAACGTGATTCACGTGATTCAAGTGATTCACATGATTCACGTGATTCACGTCGCGACACAGTAGGTTCCCTGGGTCAGTACTTTCACGAATGTGATTCACTTGATCCACATGATTCACGTCGTGACACAGTCAGTCCTCTGTGTCAGTACGTTCGCGAACGTGATTCACGTTAAGACACAGTCAGTTCTCTGTGTAAGTACGTTCGCGAACGTGATTCACGTCGCGATACAGTCACTTCTCTGTGTCAGTACGTTCGCGAACGTGATTCATGTGATTCACATGATTCACGTGATTCACGTCGCGACACAGTCAGTTCTTTAGTGTCAGTACGTCCGCGAACGTGATTCACGTGATTCACGTTAGGACACAGTCAGTTCTCTGTGTAAGTATGTTCGCGAACGAGATTCACGTGATTCACGTCGCGACACAGTCAGTTCTCTGTGTCAGTACGTTCGCGAACGTGATTCACGTCGCGATACAGTCACTTCTCTGTGTCAGTACGTTCGCGAACGTGATTCATGTGATTCACATGATTCACGTGATTCACGTCGCGACACAGTCAGTTCTTTAGTGTCAGTACGTCCGCGAACGTGATTCACGTGATTCACGTTAGGACACAGTCAGTTCTCTGTGTAAGTATGTTCGCGAACGAGATTCACGTGATTCACGTCGCGACACAGTCAGTTCTCTGTGTCAGTACGTTCGCGAACGTGATTCACGTCGCGATACAGTCACTTCTCTGTGTCAGTACGTTCGCGAACGTGATTCATGTGATTCACATGATTCACGTGATTCATGTCGCGACACAGTCAGTTCTTTAGTGTCAGTACGTTCGCGAACGTGATTCACGTGATTCACGTTAGGACACAGTCAGTTCTCTGTGTAAGTATGTTCGCGAACGAGATTCACGTGATTCACGTCGCGACACAGTCAGTTCTCTGTGTCAGTACGTTCGCGAACGTGATTCACGTCGCGACACAGTCAGTTCTCTGTGTCAGTACGTTTGCGAACGTGATTCACGTGATTCATGTCGCGATACAGTCACTTCTCTGTGTCAGTACGTTCGCGAACGTGATTCACGTGATTCAAGTGATTCACATGATTCACGTGATTCACGTCGCGACACAGTAGGTTCCCTGGGTCAGTACTTTCACGAATGTGATTCACTTGATCCACATGATTCACGTCGTGACACAGTCAGTCCTCTGTGTCAGTACGTTCGCGAACGTGATTCACGTTAGGACACAGTCAGTTCTCTGTGTAAGTACGTTCGCGAACGTGATTCACATGATTCACGTCGCGACACAGTCAGTTCTCTGTGTCAGTACGTTCGCGAACGTGATTCACGTGGCGATACAGTCACTTCTCTGTGTCAGTACGTTCGCGAACGTGATTCATGTGATTCAAGTGATTCACGTGATTCACGTCGCGACACAGTCAGTTCTTTAGTGTCAGTACGTTCGCGAACGTGATTCACGTCGCGACACAGTCAGTTCTCTGTGTCAGTACGTTCGCTAACGTTATTCACGTGATTCACGTCGCGATACAGTCACTTCTCTTTGTCAGTACGTTTGCGAACGTAATTCATGTGACTCAAGTGATTCACATTATTCACGTGATTCACGTCGCGACAGTCAGTCCTCTGTGTCAGTACGTTCGCGAACGTGATTCACGTTAGGACACAGTCAGTTCTCTGTGTCAGTACGTTCGCGAAAATGATTCACGTGATTCAAGTGATTCACATGATTCACGTGATTCACGTCGCGACACAGTAGGTTCTCTGGGTCAGTACTTTCACGAATGTGATTCACTTGATTCACACGATTCACGTCACAACACAGTCAGTCCTTTGTGTCAGTACGTTCGCGAACGTGATTCACGTCGCAACACAGTCAGTTCTCTGTGTCAGTATGTTCGTGAACGTGATTCACTTGATTCAATTGATTAACGTCGCAACACAGTCAGTTCCCTATATCAGTACGTCCGCGAACGTGATTCACGTGATTCACATGATTCACGTGATTCACGTCGCGACACAGTCAGTTCTCTGTATCAGTATCAGTTCTCTAGTGTCAGTTTGTTCGTGAACGTGAGTCACGTTAGGACAGAGTCAGTTCTCTGTGTCAGTACGTTCGCAAACGTGATTCACGTCGCAACACAGTCACTTCTCTGTGTCAGTATGTTCGCGAACGTGATTCACGTGATTCACGTCGCAACACAGACAGTTCTCTGTGTCAGTACCTTCACGAACGTGATTCACGTGATTCACATGATTCACGTCGCGACACAGTCAGTTCTCTGTGTCAGTCCGTTCACGAATGTGATTCACATGATTCACATGATTCACGTCGCGACACAGTCAGTCCTCTGTGTAAGTACGTTCGCGAACGTGATTCACATGATTCACGTCGCGACACAGTCAGTTCTCTGTGTCAGTACGTTCGCGAACGTGATTCACGTGGCGATACAGTCACTTCTCTGTGTCAGTACGTTCGCGAACGTGATTCATGTGATTCAAGTGATTCACATGATTCACGTAATTCACGTCGCGACACAGTCAGTTCTTTAGTGTCAGTACGCTCGCGAACGTGATTCACGTCGCGACACAGTCAGTTCTCTGTGTCAGTACATTCGCGAACGTGATTCACGTCGCGACACAGTCACTTCTCTGTGTCAGTACGTTTGCGAACGTAATTCATGTGATTCAAGTGATTCACATGATTCACGTGATTCACGTCGCGACACAGTAGGTTCTCTGGGTCAGTACTTTCACGAATGTGATTTACTTGATTCACATGATTCACGCGATTCACGTCACGACACAGTCAGTCCTCTGTGTCAGTACGTTCGCGAACGTGATTCACGTTAGGACACAGTCAGTTCTCTGTGTAAGTACGTTCGCGAACGTGATTCACGTCGCGATACAGTCAATTCTCTGTGTCAGTACGTTCGCGAACGTGATTCACGTGATTCACATGATTCACGTGATTCACGTCGCGACACAGTAGGTTCTCTGGGTCAGTACTTTCATGAATGTGATTCACTTGATTCACATGATTCACGTGATTCACGTCACAACACAGTCAGTCCTTTGTGTCAGTACGTTCGCGAACGTGATTCACGTCGCAACACAGTCAGTTCTCTGTGTCAGTATGTTCGTGAACGTGATTCACTTGATTCAATTGATTAACGTCGCAACACAGTCAATCAATCAATCAATGTTTACTTATATAGCCCTAAATCACTAGTGTCTCAAAGGGCAGTCATTTCCCTATGTCAGTACGTCCGCGAACGTGATTCACGTGATTCACATAATTCACGTGATTCACGTCGCGACACAGTCAGTTCTCTGTATCAGTACGTTCGCGAACGTGATTCACGTCGCGACACAGTCAGTTCTCTAGTGTCAGTTTGTTCGTGAACGTGAGTCACGTTAGGACACAGTCAGTTCTCTGTGTCAGTACGTTCGCGAACGTGATTCAGTTGATTCACGTGATTCACGTCGCGACACAGTCACTTCTCTGTGTCAGTACGTTCGCGAACGTGATTCAGTTGATTCACATGATTCACGTCGCGACACAGTCATTTCTGTATCAGTATGTTCGTGACCGTGATTCACATGATTCACGTCGTGACACAGTCAGTTCTCTGTGTCAGTAAGTTCGCGAACGTGATTCACGTCGCGACACAGTCAGTTCTCTAGTGTCAGTACGTTCCCGAACGTGAGTCACGTTAGGACACAGCCAGTTCTTTGTCAGTACGTTCGCGAATGTGATTCACGTAATTCACGTGATTCACGTCGCAACACAGTCAGTTCTCTGTGTCAGTACGTTCGCGAACGTGATTCACGTGATTCACGTCGCTACACGGTCACTTCTCTGTGTCAGTACGTTCACGAACGTGATTCACCTGATTCACGTCGCGACACAGTCAGTTCTCTGTGTCAGTCCGTTCACGAATGTGATTCACATGATTCACGTCGCAACACAGTCAGTTCTCTGTGTCAGTACTTTTGCGAACGTGATTCACATGATTCACGTCGCTACGCAGTCAGTTCTCTGTGTCAGTACGTTCGCGAACGTGATTCACGTCGCGACACCGTCACTTCTCTAGTGTCAGTACGTTCCCGAACGTGAGTCACGTTAGGACACAGCCAGTTCTCTGTGTCAGTACATTCGCGAACGTGATTCACGTATTTCACGTGATTCACGTCGCGACACAGTCAGTTCTCTGTGTCAGTACGTTCGCGAACGTGATTCACGTGATTCACATGATTCACGTGATTCACGTCGCGACACAGTCACTTCTCTGTGTCAGTACGTTCGTGAACGTGATTCACTTGATTCACATGATTCGACTCGCGACACAGTCAGTTCTGTGTCAGTACGTTCGTAAACGTGATTCACGTCGCTACACAGTCAGTTCTCTGTGTCAGTACGTGCGCGAACGTGATTCACGCCGCGACACAGTCAGTTCTCTGTGTCAGTACTTTTGCGAACGTGATTCACATGATTCAGGTGATTCACGTCGCGACACAGTCACTTCTCTGTGTCAGTACGTTCGCGAACGTGATTCACATGATTCACGTCGAGACACAGCCAGTTCTCTGTGTCAGTACGTTCGCGAATGTGATTCACGTGATTCACGTCGCGACACAGTCAGTTCTCTGTGACAGTACGTTCGCGAACGTGATTCACTTGATTCACATGATTCGACTCGCGACACAGTCAGTTCTGTGTCAGTACGTTCGTAAACGTGATTCACGTGATTCACATGATTCACGTCGCTACACAGTTGGTTCTCGAACGTGATTCACGTCACGACAGTCAGTTCTCTGTGTCAGTACGTTCACCAACGTGATTCACATGATTCAAGTCGCGACACAGTCAGTTCTCTGTGTCAGCACTTTTGCGAACGTGATTCACATGATTCACGTGATTCACGTCGCGACACAGTCACTTCTCTGTGTCAGTACGTTCGCGAACGTGATTCAGTTGATTCACGTGATTAACGTCGCGACACAGTCACTTCTCTGTGTCAGTACGTTCGCGAAAGTGATTCAGTTGATTCACATGATTCACGTCGCGACACAGTCATTTCTGTATCAGTATGTTCGTGACCGTGATTCACATGATTCACGTCGTGACACAGTCAGTTCTCTGTGTCAGTAAGTTCGCGAACGTGATTCACGTCGCGACACAGTCAGTTCTCTAGTGTCAGTACGTTCCCGAACGTGAGTCACGTTAGGACACAGCCAGTTCTTTGTGTCAGTACGTTCGCGAATGTGATTCACGTAATTCACGTGATTCACGTCGCGACACAGTCAGTTCTCTGTGTCAGTACGTTCGCGAACGTGATTCACGTCGCGACACGGTCACTTCTCTGTGTCAGTACGTTCGCAAACGTGATTCACTTGATTTACATGATTCGACTCGCGACACAGTCAGTTTTGTGTCAGTACGTTCGTAAACGTGATTCACATGATTCACGTCGCTACACAGTCAGTTCTCTGTGTCAGTACGTTCGCGAACGTGATTCACGTGATTCACGTCGCGACAGTCAGTTCTCTGTGTCAGTACGTTCACCAACGTGATTCACATGATTCACGTCGCGACACAGTCAGTTCTCTGTGTCAGTACTTTTGCGAACGTGATTCACGTGATTCACGTCGCTACAGTCACTTTTCTGTGTCAGTACGTTCGCGAACGTGATTCAGCTGATTCACATGATTCATGTCGCGACACAGTCAGTTCTGTGTCAGTATGTTCGTGAACGTGATTCACATCATTCACGTCGCGACACAGTCAGTCCTCTAGTGTCAGTACGTTCCCGAACGTGAGTCACATTAGGACACAGTCAGTTCTCTGTGTCAGTACGTTCGCGAACGTGATTCACGTAATTCACGTCGCGACAGTCAGTTCTCTGTGTCAGTACGTTTGGGAACGTGATTCACTTGATTCAATTGATTCACGTCGCGACACAGTCAGTTCTCTGTGTCAGTACTTTTGCGAACGTGATTCAGTTGATTCACATGGCGACAGTCAGTTCTGTGTCAGTATGTTTGTGAACGTGATTCACATGATTCACGTCGCGACACAGTCAGTCCTCTAGCGTCAGTACGTTCCCGAACGTGAGTCACGTTAGGACACTGTCAGTTCTCTGTGTCAGTACGTTCGCGAACGTGATTCACGTGATTCACGTAATTCACGTCGCGACAGTCAGTTCTCTGTGTCAGTACGTTCGCAAACGTGATTCACTTGATTCAATTGATTCACATCGCGACACAGTCAGTTCTCTGTGTCAGTAAGTTCGCGAACGTGATTCACGTTATTCACATGATTCACGTCGCGACACAGTCACTTCTTTGTCAGTACGTCCGCGAACGTGATTCACTTGCTTCACATGATTCACGTCGCGACACAGTCAGTTCTCTGTGTCAGTACGTTCGCGAACGTGATTCACTTGATTCACATGATTCACGTCGCGACACAGTCAGTTCTGTGTCAGTATGTTCGCGAACGTGATTCACGTGATTCACATGATTCACGTCGCGACACAGTCAGTTCTCTGTGTCAGTACGTTCGCGAATGTGATTCACGTGATTCACATGATTCACGTCGCGACACAGTCAATTCTCTGTGTCAGTACGTTCGCGAACGTGATTCACTTGATTCGCATGATTCACGTCGCGACACAGTCAGTTCTCTGTCAGTACGTTCGCGAACGTGATTCACATGATTCACGTCGCGACACAGTCACTTCTCTGTGTCAGTACGTTCGCGAACGTGATTCACGTGGCGACAGTCAGTTCTCTGTGTCAGTACGTTCGCAAACGTGATTCACGTGATTCACGTCGCGACACAGTCAGTTCTCTGTGTCAGTACGTTCGCGAACGTGATTCACTTGATTCGCATGATTCACGTCGCGACACAGTCAGTTCTCTGTGTCAGTACGTTCGCGAACGTGATTCACGTGATTCACATGATTCACGTGGCGACACAGTCAGTTCTCTGTGTCAGTACGTTCGCGAACGTGATTCACGTGGCGACACAGTCAGTTCTCTGTATCAGTACGTTCGCAAACGTGATTCACGTGATTCACGTCGCGACACTGTTAGTTCTCTGTGTCAGTACGTTCGCGAACGTGATTCACGTGATTCACGTGGCGACACAGTCACTTCTGTGTCAGTATGTTCGCGAACGTGATTCATGTCAGTTCCACTCATACCGGCATGGTCGCGGCGAAGCTCAACTGAACTGAAAAAGGAACGAATCAGTTCATAAAGTGATTCGGTACAGTACGTTCACTCAAAAGATTTGTTCATTTGCGAACGACACAACATTTCTGCACGCCACTCTTTTCCGAGCGAGAACCATGGACTTGGATTTAAGGGTTGGACAATATCGGCAAAATAGCCTTTATCGGACATCTCTAATCATAAGCTATTATAAGTGTCATCCATCACCTTCTGAGTAGAACTGCGCATCTTGCTGGTAGATCTTTGGGTCTTTTTTCTTCAGAAGCGACAATGTTCGGTAAAAATTCCTTTCAGCCTCTGGATCCAACTCCTGGATGGTGCAACACAACAAGGTTGTTATTATTATTATTAAATATTCACCTGCACCACTCGTGGACAATCCAAGGAGTGGAAAGCGATGCTTACAACTTCACTCTCATCCGAACTGGATTCAGACGATTCATCATCATCGTTATCTCGGTCTCCATATCGATCTTTGACTGCACAAAATGACACAAAAAACTACGTTAAAAACAACCTCCGGTTAGCTTCTGTCCATGTTAGCGCGACCAAACTGCTAATGTTAGCTAACAGGGACACACTTACGCCTTCGAAGTTCTTCACTTTGTCGGTATTTGTCGTATTTCTTGGCAAACTGGGAGTTGATTCTTAATTGTGTATGGCCGGACATGGCTCGGTGCGGTTTAAAAAAAAATGTTTATAATCGAAACGTGGTGGAGAATATCATCATAGCGACGCACGCTTTGTAACGTGTGGTCGAGACCAGTCACGTGGTTTCCGGCGCGCGTCCTGTGGTTTTACTGTAGGGGGCGCACGCGCACTGTAAGTAAACGTGTCCAACCTTTTTTGGGGGGGGGGGGGGGGGGGGGGGATTATAAACCTTTATTTAAGTCTTTGTCACGTAACATGAATTGATTAACGTGGACCCCGACTTAAACAAGATGAAAAACTTATTCGGGTGTTACCATTTATTGGTCAATTGTACGGAATATGTACTGTACTGTGCAATCTACTAATAAAAGTTTCAATCAATCAATCAAACATTATGTTTATTGTAGTAAATCATGTTACATTGTCATTTACATGATGTTTATTGTATAAATCATGTTAAAATTCACTTAACATGTTTATTGTAGAAAATCATGTTACATTGTCATGTAACATTATGTTTATTCTAGTCAATCATGTTACATTGTCATTTAACAAGATGTTTATTGTAGTAAATCATGTTACATTGTCCTTTAACATGATGTTTATTGTATAAATCATGTTACACCTTCATCTAACATGTTTATTGTAGTATACCATGTTACATTGTCATTTAACAAGATGTTTATTGTAGTAAATCATGTTACATTGTCCTTTAACATGATGTTTATTGTATAAATCATGTTACAACTTTATCTAACATGTTTATTGTAGTATACCATGTTACATTGTCATGTAACATTAAGTTTATTCTAGTAAACCATGTTACAATGTCATTTACATGATGTTTACTGTAGTAAATCATGTTACATTATCATATAACATGATATTTATTGTATAAATCATGTTACATTTTTACTTAACATGTTTATTGTAGTAAATCATGTTACATTGTCATGTAACATTATGTTTATTGTAGTAAATCATGTTACATTGTCATTTACATGATGTTTACTGTAGTAAATCATGTTACATTGTCATATAACATGATGTTTATTGTAGTAAATCATGATACATTGTCATTTAACATGATGTTTATTGTAGTGAATCATGTTACATTGTCATTTAACATGATGTTTATTGTAGTGAATCATGTTACATTGTCATTTAACATGATGTTTATTGTATAAATCATGTTACATTTTCATCTAACATGTTTATTGTAGCCCTGCGATGAGGTGGCGACTTGTCCAGGGTGTACCCCGCCTTCCGCCCGATTGTAGCTGAGATAGGCGCCAGCGCCCCCCGCGACCCCGAAAGGGAATAAGCGGTAGAAAATGGATGGATGGATGGATGTTTATTGTAGTAAACCATGTTACATTGTCATGTAACATTATGTTTATTCTAGTAACTCATGTTACATTGTCATTTAACATGATGTTTATTGTATAAATCATGTTACATTTTCATCTAACATGTTTATTGTAGTAAACCATGTTACATTGTCATGTAACATTATGTTTATTCTAGTAACTCATGTTACATTGTCATTTACATGATGTTTATTGTATAAATCATGTTACATTGTCATTTACATGATGTTACAGTGTTGCAGTCACAAACAATGAAATCCTATATTTTTACGGGAATGATCCAACCAGTGACGCGTAACCTTGAGCAGTTAATGATTAACAATCAGACGTAAGTCAACTTTCTTTGAAAGGCAATACATTCCGGCCGTCGCTGCCGACAAAACCAAACTTTCACCGCGTGAGATTGTGTCGCTTTTGAGGTTCAGTCAGTGTCATCATGTTGGAAGCGTGAGAATTTGGCTGTAGGCAACCCGCAGACTGGGTGGTGGGCGTGTTGTATGCAAATGTACATTAACAATAAATAAATGAACTATTTAATTATGATAAATCAAAACGTAATTACTTCATGATGTATCTATTTGATATTTCCCTCCCAGGTATTAATATGCTGATATGCTGAATATTGTCAGGTGATTACTGTTTTCATATTATCTGGACGATGAGGCGGTACAAAATGAAATTTTTTGCTTATTCCTGCTCTTCTTTTTTTATTTTCTTACTTCACGTTTTTGCAGAATAAGAAATGTCTTTGGAGATGCTATTTTTTTTTAAATTGTGTATATTAGACAATATTTTTTTGTGTTTCGTTTATTTCAAATAAATTAGTGGGGAGCGGGGAACACACTTGTCACGTTCAAAGACAGATCACCTTTTAAAACTTTATTAATCACTTTATTAATATTTAATACTATATTTATGACTTTATAAAGATTTAATACACATTTATCACTTTATTAAGACTTAATATTTTCTTTATCACTTTATTAATATTTAATACTATATTTATCACTTTATTAATATTTAATACTATATTTATCACTTTATTAATATTTAATGCTATATTTATCGCTTTATTAAGACTTAATACTTTATCACTTTATTAAGATTTAATATTGTAGTTATCAGTTTATTAAGATTTAATACTATATTTATCACCTTATTAAGATTTGATACTATATTTGTAATTGTATTAAGATGTAATACTATATTTCTCACTTTATTAAAATGTAATACTATATTTATCACTTTACTAAATTTGAATATTTTATTCATCACTTTATTAGGATTTAATACTGTTTTTATCACTTTATTAAGATTTAATACTATATTTATCACTTTATTAAGATGTAATACTATATTTATAATTGTATTAAGATTTAATACTATACTTATCACTTTATTAAGATTTAATACTATATTTATCACTTTATTAAGATTTAATGCTATATTTATCGCTTTATTAAGATTTAATACTTTATCACTTTATTAAGATTTATTTTGTAATCATCAGTTTATTAAGATTTAATACTATATTTATCACCTTATTAAGATTTAATACTATATTTATAATTGTATTACGATTTAATACTATACTTCTCACTTTATCAAGATTTAATACTATATTTATCACCTTATTAAGATTTAATACTATATTTATAATTGTATTAAGATGTAATACTATACTTCTCACTTTATCAAGATTTAATACTATATGGGTTGTACTTGTATAGCGCTTTTCTACCTTCAAGGTACTCAAAGCGCTTTGACACTACTTCCACATTTACCCATTCACACACACATTCACACACTGATGGAGGGAGCTGCCATGCAAGGCGCTAACCAGCACCCATCAGGAGCAAGGGTGAAGTGTCTTGCTCGGGACACAACGGACGTGACAAGGTTGGTACTAGGTGGGATTTGAACCAGGGACCCTCGGGTTGCGCACGGCCACTCTCCCATATTTATCACTTTACTAAAATTTAATATTTTATTCATCACTTTATTAGGATTTAATACTATATTTATCTTTTTATTAAGATTTAATACTATATTTATCACTTTACTAAAATTGAATATTTTATTCATCACTTTATTAGGATTTAATGCTATATTTATCTTTTTATTAAGATTTAATACTATATTTATCACTTTACTAAAATTGAATATTTCATTCATCACTTTATTAGGATTTAATACTATATTTATCTTTTATTAAGATTTAATACTTTATTTATCACTTTATTAAGATGTAATACTATATTTATATTAGTTTATCAAAGGGAAGGGAAGTATTTCTTTGTAATATCATATAAATAGACGACTACATAAAGGCTATCCAATCCAGATTGTGACCAGACTGTAAAATTCACGGATTGAACGCTGCTTCCAAACTCAAACCAGCTGCTTTAGACCTTAAAAAGTCCAAAACTTGTGTTTAAAATCCCATTTTGGTGTCACTTTCAGTCAGACATTGTTGTTGTGACCTCCTGATGGCAGACACCAATCCTAACCGAGTCATTCTCAACATGCACGTGTACTTTCAGTTGTTATTTTGGACAAATGTCAACTCTCAGTTGGCGTGGGAGGATTCTGAGGAAGCCTTGTGGGTTTTTTTTGTTTCCCTCGCAGCGTGATATGTGGACTTTCTAGGAAAAGGATGTATTTTTCCACATAAGCGGTGTAAGCCTCCCCTCCCCCAGGAGAGGGAAATAAAAAAAGAAAAACACAGGCCAGGTTTTCATAGCACAGCTGCTCAAGTGTGGAATCTGCTGCCGTGTGTCAAAGTTCTCTCCAACTGTACTCAGGCTGAAATATTTACAAAAGCATGTGTTTTGTTTTTTTGTTGTTTTTTTCATCTTTTTGTCGGAATACAAGCTACAACTTTTAATCATCTACTTCACTTGATGCAACAAGCAAAACACAGAAAATAACTCAAAATACTTTATTATACCAACCGAAGACTTGAATTAGCTTCAAAAAAAATAATATAGGGCTGTGAGTCTTACATTCCAAATAATTGAAGTAAACGCAACAGCACATTATTATAAAGCGTGTCTTAGTACATTTACAATTTGTTAGTATTGTTGTCGATCAGAGGATGTAACAAATGTATGATACTGGATGCTACATACCATTTTTGTTTTACAAAATAAAAGGGGCTCGTGCGCAATAACAAACCAAAATAAAAAAAACTACCATTCACTCTAATTGAAATAATTTGTCTTCAAAGCTTTCCTGCATCCAGAGACGTTGTAAACAATAACAACAACAAAATATTTATGTAAAAATAAGAATATTGATTTAATCAATTTAGTATCATTTTTATGTGTCACCGCCCATTGCCAAGTTTGTAGGGGTGTTGGAAAAAATAAATACGAATACGAATCGAATCGAATGCGTTGTGCGATTCAGAATCGATTCTCATTTTTTAAAAATCGATTAAAAAAAAATATATATATTATTATTTTATTTTTATTTTTTTTAATCAATCCAACAAAACACTACACAGCAATACCATAACAATGTAATCCAATTCCAAAACCAAACCTGACACAGCAACACTCAGAACTGCAATAAACAGAGCAATTGAGGAGACACAAACACGACACAAAACAAACCAAAAGTAGTGAAACAAAAATGATTATCAACAACAGTATCAATATTAGTTATAATTTCAGCATAGCAGTGATTAAAAATCCCTCATTTACATTATCATTAGACATTTATACAAAACAAAAAAAAAAGAACAATAGTGTCACAGTGGCTTACACTTGCATCGCATCTCATAAGCTTGACAACACACTGTGTCCAATGTTTTCACAAAGATAAAATAAGTCATATTTTTGGTTTGTTTAATAGTTAAAAAATGTTTACATCATTGCAATCAGTTGATAAAACGTTGTCCTTTACAATTATAAAAGCTTTTTTTTTTTTTAAATCAACTACTCTGTTAGCATGTCAGCAGACTGGGGTAGGTCCTGCTGAAATCTTATGTATTGAATGAATACAGAATCGTTTTGAGTCGAAAAAATATCGTTTTTGAAACGAGAATCGAATCGAATCGAATCGAAAAAATCGATATATTATCGAATCGTGACCCCAAGAATCGATATTGAATCGAATCATGGGACACCCAAAAATTCACAGCTCTACAAGTTTGTATTTTCACTTTTCCTCTTTTGGTGCAGTTGACCTTGTACTTACAACATTTCTTCTCCCCCCTGGAGTTCCTGTGTTCCCCCTGTGGGAGGAGTTGTGAGGATGTGTGCAGCTGCTTCCAATTTTCCCTGATGGTTCTTGTCACTCGGCTTCTATGCTTCCAGAATTTTGCTAGCTGCCCAGTGCCATCCAGTTTGGTGTTGTTTTTGTAGTTCGCACGCCTCCGACTCAAGTTAATTTTTGCATACAGTAGTTTTTGTCTTTTTCATGATGCACACTTTATTTTCTCTTTTTTGCACCTTTTGTTACCTCCTGTTTGAATTGCTTTTGTGAGTACATGACCTCAGAAAAAGAACTGTTTTACTCAGCGTCCGTCTGCATCCTTGGGTTACTCTCTCCTGTGTTGCACAGCATTGTGACAATGTACTAAGACTACAGTAATCATCGATAGTATCAATATCTAGATCAATCACCTCTCTTTTACATCAAAAATTTTCCAGGTAGCTTCTTGTGTCGTTGTCCTCGTTGTTAAAAAGGTCTAGCCATTCCTTTCCCTCGAGTCCTCCAGTGAGGAAGACACTTTTTTTTTCCGGCAAGATAGTGACGATTAGTATCTCGGAGGCTGCTTCGTACTGTTTTTTGGACTGGTCTTTTTCCACCTTTTTTTTCTTTAAATAAAATTCCGAAGCACACCAACAGCAGAAAATGTTAAAACACTGAAACTTTGTAGCCTTTCCAGGCCACATAAAGTCGTTCCCATCAAACACTTGCCACAATTGTTCGATATGAATTCAAACCCTGCGATGAGGTGGTTACTTGTTCAGGGCGTACCCCGCCTACCGCCCGAATGCAGCTGAGATAGGCTCTAGTGACCCCTCGCGACCCCAAAAGGGACAAGTGGTAGAAAATGGATGGATGGATGGATGAATGGATGGATTTAAACCATAACCATCCATGGATCCATCATTAATTCTCTCGTCTCAAGGTAGGCCGACAAAGTAATTAGTTACCTGCTGCCACCTAGTGGCATGGAAGAGTATTACATGGTTACTCAACAAAGGCACATTATTTTCAGATTATGATTATTGGTTTGTAAAAAATATTTTTGGGACCAATTAGGTGAAATTTCTTTTGAAGGAATATTCCACGCGAGTGCAATCTCTCGCCATGTAAACACTTGGAGACGGCTAAACTCGGAAATAGCCATTGCTTGCATTTTTATTTGAGTCTTTGGGATGGTCGACAATGAAGGGTTTTTGGGTCTCATGTTACATTGACAAAGACTGTTTACTGTCACGTGACACTATGCTGACGTCGGCTTAACACGGTGGACCTGTTATCTACAGAGGAGGTAAGGAGGCGACAACCAGGGCACAACTGCGGTTCACAAGGGTAATTTAAACCTTTGATGATTACATGGCGTGTGTATGCTACTCTAAGTGAATGAGTGTCGACTATGTGTATCAATCAATCAATCAATGTTTACTTATATAGCCCTAAATCACTAGTGTCTCAAAGGGCTGCACAAAGCACTACGACATCCTCGGTAGGCCCATATAAGGGCAAGGAAAACTCACACCCAGTGGGATGTCGGTGACAATGACGACTATGAGAACCTTGGAGAGGAGGAAAGCAATGGATGTCGAGCGGGTCTAACATGATACTGTGAAATATTAATAGTGTAAATGTTACCAGGGTTTGTTGTCTGTGAGTGTTGGTTGTATCTTTTGTCGAATCCAGAGGGGCAAGGCGAAGAGGCATTTCGTAATCAGGCAAGAGGTCGGGGGCAGGAGAGAGGTAGCGTGTCTGTGTTAGCATTTAAAATAACAATATCACTCATATTTGGTTAATCAGGTCACAACATGTAAATGGAGTATTGTTGGTGCTTCCTGGATGTTTTTAGAGACTATAATTGTGTATGTGTCCAAGGGAAGGAGGCGACACCAAGGTGGAACACCAGTTTACCAGGTTTATTTAAACCTCTGATGAATGTGTGGGGTGTGTATGCTACCACAAGTGAATGAGTGCGGACGATGTGTGGAATTAACAATTTGAGTTGTATCAGAGGATGTTTTCGGTGCGTGTTGAATGAATCTTTCGCCGAATCCAAGGGAGAAGGCGAAGAGGCAGTCAGCGGGGAGGCAACCAGTAGCAGGGGTCGAGGATCGAGGGAGGCAAGCAGAGATCCGGGAGTAGGTCATGAGGCGAGATACGATCACGGAAGACACTCTGGAAGACACAAAGGACAACAAAACGGGAACGAGGAAGAGCACAAAGAAGGCGAGCAAGGAACGAAGGAGGGGTGCCCAGACGTGATGCTTATTCAGGGAGATTGGCCACGTTCTGGCGAAGGTCTCTTGGGTCTGCTGGCTTTTATGCCGCTCCCTCTCATCAGGCCCAGGTGCGCTGATGAGCAATTGCCTGCAGCCTTGTTGATTCGTGGGCGCGCTGCCAGCAGAGGTCCCGGCAGCTCCAGCTGTCGAGGAAAAGCGAGTACGAGTCCGCGCCGTGACAATAACAAGAGGACCCTCCATCTGTTTACCCAGTTGTTAGATATTTATTTATCATTTAGAATGCAAAAGAAAGCCAATAATGTGTGTTCTTGTCCAACACATCTATTTCCAAATTTTCAAGTACGACTGACCTAATAATATGGTTAAAAGGCCGAAGTGGTACTACAGTGAGGTAGAATCTACGTAAATTTTGTAAATTGACAATTTGTGATGTTTAGACGGTATTTTCACACACTTTGGTTCAATGTATGCAATGAAACACGAATAAGAATATCATTGTTTTTCCACTCTACCGCTACTTGAAGAATGTTTTGAGAAAAGAATCGTCTTGTTTTACTTTTAGTTGCAAGCAAAAATTTGGAGCTACAAGCATCCTCGCCATGAGTTGGCGCCGTACACATCCCAGTTAGCCCTGTTAGATCCCTCCAAAACGTCTGAGATAGGCTCCAGCACCCCCAAGCGGTAGGAAATGAATGGATGGGTTGCCAATCACTGCTCGTCCTGCATCGTGTTGGAGCAAAAGGATATGTTAAAATGTCATCTAAAAGACGGACATTTATCCATGAAAATATCGAGAAGCTGCTGCCGGGTTATGTTCAGGGTTTTTGCCTGTGTTTGTGTTTTATTTCCTGTCAGCGCTCTTCCTTTTCCTGCACGTCTCCCTGAGCGCTTGTTTCCCCTCACCTGTACCTGATTGGCAGTCCGGCACACCTGGTGGCAATTGCCAATCAGACTACGATTCATGCCTGCCTCGCCCTCCAGTCAGTGCTGGAGTCTTGTTTGTTAGTTCCTGTTTGCTGTCTCCAGTTTGCCTGCTTCCTGGTTCCTGATTCCTGTTTTCCTGTATTTTGTTTTGGACATTTAAGTCATGTCTTCCCGCAAGAAGCCTGCCATCTGCGCATCTCGGGGTCCGCCAGCAACACTTCCTGACAGCTGCTGATGGTGTGTTTGACGGAGAAGTAGATGGAAGTTGATACTTTTTTTTACTGTGATGGTTTTGTACAATATTTCATAGTTTGTTTTCCTTTTTTAAAATGCATGATGAACTTGAATTGATTCAGCATTTTTAACGCAGTGGCCGACGTTGATTTGAGATACAAGCGCTTTGAGTTAAAGGCCTACTGAAAGGAGATTTTCTTATTTAAACGGGGATAGCAGGTCCATTCTATGTGTCATACTTGATCATTTCGCGATATTGCCATATTTTTGCTGAAAGGATTTAGTAGAGAACATCCACGATAAAGTTCACAATTTTTGGTCGCTAATAAAAAAGCTTTGCCTTTACCGGAAGTCGCAGACGATGACGTCACCGGTGTGAGGGTTCCTCACATCCTCACATTTTTTATATAGCTCGGTTGGTAGAGCGGTATATCTTGGTTGGTAGAGCGGCCGTGCCACCAACTTGAGGGTTGCAGGTTCGATCCCCGCTTCAGTCATCCTAGTCACTGCCGTTGTGTCCTAGGGTAAGACACTTTACCCTCCTGCTCCCAGTGCCACACACACTGGTTTAAATGTAAAAATTAGATATTGGGTTTCACTATGTAAAGCGCTTTGAGTCACTAGAGAAAAAGCGCTATATAGATACAATCATTTTCACTTATAATGTGAGTCTCCAGCATCAAGAGCTATTCGGACCGAGAAAGCGACAATTTCCCCAATAATTTGAGCGAAGATAAATAAATAAATAAATGGGTTGTACTTGTATAGCACTTTTCTACCTTCAAGGTACTCAAAGCGCTTTGACACTACTTCCACATTTACCCATTCACACACACATTCACACACTGATGGAGGGAGCTGCCATGCAAGGCGCCAACCAGCAACCATCAGGAGCAAGGGTGAAGTGACTTGCTCAGGACACAACGGACGTGACGAGGTTGGTTCTAGGTGGGATTTGAACCAGTGACCCCCGGGTTGCGCACGGCCACTCTCCCACTGCGCCACGCCGTCCCAAAGAAAGATTTGTGTATGAGGACATTGATAGTGAAGAACTACAAAAAAAATTATAAATAAATAAAGTTTAAAAAAAAAAAGGCGATTTCAGATGTTTTTAGACACATTTAGAAGGATAATTCTGGGAAATCCCTTATCTTTCTATTGTGTTGCTAGGGTTTTAGTGAGTTTTACAATACCTGATAGTCAGAGGGGTGTGTCCACGGGTGTGTTGACGCCAGTCTGTGAGGGAAGTCACGGCTGATCTCCGGTAAGAGGCGACTTTTTACCCCAATTTTCTCACCGAAGCCTGCCGGTTGACAAGTGGTCGGGATCCATGTTGGCTTGACCGCTCTGATCCATAGTAAAGCTTCACCTCCGGGAGTGTTAAACAAGGAATCACTGTGTGTTTGTGTGGCTAAAGGCTAAAGCTTCCCACCTCCATCTTTGTACTTTGACTTCTCCATTATTAATTGAACAAATTGCAAGGCCGTATTGGCATATGTTGCAATATTTCATCATTGATATATAAACTATCATGGCGGGTAAACTAGCGTGGTGGGTAGTAGTGGGTTTCAGTAGGCCTTTAAGAATTTCATCACTGATTAAGGATAAATAAATAGGTCGAGTAAAAAAGTGAAACCATGACACTTGAGTGCTGAGTGGATCTTTAATAAATACAAGCATTTATTTATGTACAGCAAAGGAAAACATTTGTACCAGAAAAAAACAAGAATATTTACATTTATGAACATCCTATTTACATTAAATGACTATATACATTTTCTCCAACATTTACAATAGATCCGATTCTCTTCTCCGTCCTCCGCCAAAAACGAAGACGGGAGGAAAAGTTGGAATGCAAAGACGGAGGAGAGGCACGTGTTTTCTGTGCTGCCATAAGGCCAGGCTGGAAATGTACACGTGTTATAGTGCGCTCACACATGTCTGCATCAAAGGAATGCACTCTCTCCTCCAGCGAGACGTGGACGTACAAATCTCATGTTTCTCCAATAAAAACAACAACAACAAAAAGTCCAACATGACGGACTGGAGCTAAAAATGCCTCCAACATGTGCTTGAAAACTCCACAAGTGAAAATGGAACCCATAAAAAAGAGCACATCGAACTCTTTGGACTCCCATCCTGGATCTCATCCATATAGCGTGCTGAACCAGGGGTGTCCAAAGTGCGGCCCCCCAGCTTGTTTTTCTTTGGCCCGGACAAAATAAACACAGTTTGGTTTAGAACGCTACACAAAAATAAAAAAAAAACACTTAAATGTGCTAGCTGCACTTAAATGCTTACCTTGGCGTGCTAACAGAATGTGTCGCATACCAAATTATGCGACTATGAAGCAGCATGCATGCAAAAGTTGTCTAAAAATAAAAGTTAGCATGCTTACAGTTAGCATGTGTCAAGTACCAAATGAAATTACTCTGAGGTGTTGGCTGCAAAACTGGCTAAAAAAGTTAGCATGGTATTTTTAACATGCTACCAGTTAACACGTGAAAAGTACCAAGTAATATGAGTCTGAGGCGTTCGGCAAAAAAGTTAGAGTGGTAATGTTATCATGCTAACAGTTAGCATGTGTGAAGCATCAAATTAAATTACTCAAAGGTGCTGGCTGCAAATCTGGCTTTAAAAGTTATCATGGTATTGTTAGCATGTGATAAGTACCTAGTTAAATAACTCTGAGGTGTTCGGTTGCAAAACAGGCTCAAAATGTAGCATGGTAATGTTAGCATGCTAACAGTTACAACGTGTCAAGTTCCAAGTAATACGAGTCTGAGGCGTTCGTTTAAAAAGTTAGCATGGTAATTTTAGCATGCTAACAGTTAGTATGTGTCAAGTACCAAATGAAATGACTCTGAGGTGTTGGCTGCAAAACTAGCTAAAAAAGTTAGCATGTAAATGTTAGCATGTCAAGTACCTCCTTATAAAACTCTGAGATGTTCGGCTGCAAAATGGGCTCAAACGTAGCACGGTTATGTTAGCATGCTAACAGTTAGCACGTGTCAAGTACCATGTAATATGACTCTGAGACGTTCGGCTAAAAAGTTAGCATGGTAATGTTAGCATGCTAACAGTTAGCATATGTCAAGTATCAAATGAAATGACTCTGAGGTGTTGGCTGGAAAACTGGCTAAAAAAATTTAGTATGGTAATGTTAGCATGTCTCAAATACCTCGTTATATGACTGAGGTGTTCGGCTGCAAAACAGGCTCAAAACATAGCATGTTAGCATGCTAACAGTTAGCATGCATCAAGTACCAAGTAATATGAGTCTGAGGCTTTCGGCTAAAAAGTTAGCATGGTAATGTTAGTATGCTAACAGTTTGCATATGTCAAGTATCGAAATAAATGACCCTGAGGTGTTGACTTCAAAACTGGCTAAAAAAGTTACCATGGTAATGTTAGCATGCAAACAGTTAGTACGTGTCAAGTACCAAGTAATATAAGTCTGAGGAGTTCGGCTAAAAAGTTAGCATAGTATTGTTAGCATGCTAACAGTTAGCATGTGTCAAGTACCAAATAAATTGGCTGCAAAACTGGCTCAAAAATTTAGCATGGTAATGTTAGCATGCGTCAAGTACCTCGTTAAATGACTTTGAGGTGTTCGGCTGCAAAACAGGCTCAAAACGTAGCATTGTAATGTTAGCATGCTATCAGTTAACACGTGTCAAGTACCAAGTAACATGAGTGTGAGGCATTCGGCTAAAAAGGTAGCGTGGTAATGTTAGCATGGTAATGTTAGCATGTGTTAAGTACCTAGTTATATGACCCTGAGTTGTCCGGCTGCAAAACTGGCTAAAAAGTTAGCATGGTAATGTCAGCATGCTAACAGTTAGCACATGTTTAGTAAGAAGTAATATGAGTCTGAGGCGCTCGGCTAAAAAGTTAGCATGGTAATGTTAGCATGCTAACAGTTAGCATCTGTCAAGTACCAAATGACTCTAAGGTGTTGACTGCAAAGCTAGCTAAAAAGTTAGCATTGTAATGTTAGTATACAAACAGTTAGCATGTGTCAAGTATCATATTAAATGACTGTGTGTTGGCTGCAAAACTGGCTAAAAAAGTTAGCATGGTAATGTTAGCATGTGTCAAGTAGCTCGTTATATGACCCTGAGGTGTCCGGCTGCAAAACAGGCAAAAAAGTTAGCGTGGTAATGTTAGCACGTGTCAGGTACCTCCTTATATGACTTTAAAGTGATTGGCTGCAAAACTGGCTAAAACGTTAGCATGTCAAGTACCTCCTTATATGAAAAGATAGCATGATAATGTTAGCATGCTAAAGGTTAGCACGTGTCAAGTACCAAGTAATACGAGTCTGACGCGTTCGGCTAAAAAATTAGCATGTAATGTTAGCATGCTAACACTTAGCATGTGTCAAGTATCAAATTAATTTACTCCAAGGTGTTGGCTGCAAATCTGGCTAAAAAAGGTTATCATGGTATTGTTAGCATGTGCTAAGTACCTAGTTATATAACTCTGAGTTGTTCGGCTACAAAACAGGCTCAAAATGTAGCACGGTGATGTTAGCATGCTAACAGTTAACACGTGTCAAGTTCCAAGTAATATGAGTCTGAGGCGTTCGGCTAAATAGTTAGCGTGGTAATGTTAGCATGCTAACAGTTAGCATGTGTTAAGTACCAAATGAAATGACTCTGAGGTGTTAGCTGCAAAACTGGCTAAAAAAGTTAGGATGTAAATGTTAGCATGTCAAGTACCTCCTTATATAACTCCGAGATGTTTGGCTGCAAAACGGGCTCAAAATGTAGCATGGTAATGTTAGCATGCTAACAGTTAACACGTGTCAAGAACCGAGTAACATAAGTCTGAGGCGTTCGGCAAAAAAGTTAGCGTGGTAATGTTAGCATGCTAACAGTTAGCATGTGTCAAGTACCAAATGAAATGACTCTGTGGTGTTGGCTGCAAAACTGGCTAAAAAAATTTAGCATGGTAATGTTAGCATGCCTCAAATACCTCGTTATATGACTGAGGTGTTCGGCTGCAAAACAGGCTCAAAACATAGCATGTTAGCATGCTAACAGTTAGCATGCATCAAGTACCAAGTAATATGAGTGAGGCTTTCGGCTAAAAAGTTAGCATGGTAATGTTAGTATGCTAACAGTTTGCATATGTCAAGTATCGAAATAAATGACCCTGAGGTGTTGACTGCAAAACTGGCTAAAAAAGTTACCATGGTAATGTTAGCATGCAAACAGTTAGCACGTGTCAAGTACCAAGTAATATAAGCCTGGGGCGTTCGGCTAAAAAGTTAGCATAGTATTGTTAGCATGCTAACAGTTAGCAAGTGTCAAGTACCAAATAAATGACTCTGAGGTGTTGGCTGCAAAACTGGCTGGAAAAGTTAGCATGGTAATGTTAGCATGCGTCAAGTACCTCGTTAAATGACTTTGAGGTGTTCGGCTGCAAAACAGGCTCAAAACGTAGCATTGTAATGTTAGCATTCTATCAGTTAACACGTGTCAAGTACCAAGTAATGTGAGTCTGAGACGTTTAGAAAAAGTTAGCATGGTATTGTTATTATGCTAACAGTTTGCATGTGTCAAGTATCAAATTAAATGACCCTGAGGTGTTGGCTACAAAAATGACTAAAAAAGTTACCATGTGAATGTTAGCATGTCAAGTACCCCCTAATATAACTCCGAGGTGTTCAGCTCCAAAACAGGCTCAAAATGTAGGATGGTAATATCAGCATGCTAACAGCTAGCATGTGTCAAGTACCAAGTAATATGAGTCAGAGACCTTCAGCTAAAAAGTTGGCATGATAATGTTAGCTTGCTAACAGTTAGCATGTGTCAAGTACAAAATTAAATGACTCTGAGGTGTTGGCTGCAAAACTGGCTAAAAAAGTTAGCATGTGTCAAGTAGCTCGTTATATTACTCTGAGGTGTTCAGCTGCAAAACTGGCTGAAAAAGTTAGCATGGTAATGTTAGCATGTGTCATGTACCAAATTAAATGACTCTGAGGTGTTGGCTGCAAAACTGGCTAAAAAAGTTAGCATGGTATTGTTAGCATATGCCAAGTACCCAGTTATATGACCCTGAGATGTTGACTGCAAACTGGCTAAAAATGTTACCATGGTAATGTTAGCATGCAAACAGTTACCTAGTGTCAAGTACCAAGTAATATGAGTCTGAGGTGTTCAGCTGCAAAACTGGCTGAAAAAGTTAGCATGGTAATGTTAGCATGTGTCAAGTAAAATTTTTAAATATTCTTTTGTTTCCAGCATCAATGTTTGCCTGACTGCAATAACAGTGAAAAAGGCCATTTTTGCACTGTTGCTAATGTTGCTAACTGCTAACTGATTTTTGACTTGGACAAGAAAAACAATTGTGGAATCCAGTAGAAAAAAATCAGCAAAAATGAGCAAAATGAAAAGAACCTGAATGACCGAGACGAGGTTTAGTGGCCGTGTGAGGATATGGTGGTTGAAAGCTCAATTCCGTGTGAGGTAAACAATAAAAAAAAAAAAAAAAAAAAGGGACACCATTTCATGGACGTCCTTCACCTGCTACTCAGTTCTCACTGAAAGTTGGATTGTCCGCCTCTTCATTCCGACTCACAACTTGCTTCTGATGGGACAAAAAAAAAGTGTGTGTTACATAATATTGTGGTGTATAAAGTACAGTGTGTGTGTGTGCTTGTAACACACACACACACACACACACACACACACACACACACACACACACACACACACACTTTATTAGTTCTACTATCCTCTTTTAGAGCAACACAATTACTACTATTCACAATCTCTAAGTAAGACAATCACACTTATGATGTCAGCGATACCGGGTATCGCTGACACCGATCCGATATCGATACTTTGTGCAAATATACCTCATGTGTCTGCTAAAATGTAAAAAAAAGTTGTGTGTTTTTTATTAATAACATATAAACAAAAATGCAGTAAAATGTAAAAAAAAAAAAACAGAGCAAAACATCAGCATGTGATGAGCGAAAGCTGAACATTTTAAACCAATAATTAGTAATAATATACTCAGACACCTATAACAGTCTTTAAATAAATATAACCATCCATACATTTTCTACCGCTTGTCCCTTCTTTGGAGGAGGCTCAGCTGCATAAGGGCGGAAGGCAGGGTACACCCTGGACAAGTCGCCACCTCATCACAGTGCCAACACAGATAGACAGACAACATTCACACTCACATTCACACACTAGAGCCAATTTAGTGTTGCCAATCAACCTAGCCCCAGGTGCATGTTTTTGGTGGTGGGAGGAGCCTATCCCCAGGCGCGTGTTTTTGGAGGTGGGAGGAGCCTATCCCCAGGTGCATGTTTTTGGCGGTGGGAGGAAGCCGGAGTACCCGGAGGGAACCCACGTGGTCACGGGGAGAACAAGCAAACTCCACACAGAAAGATCCCGAGCCCGGGATTGAACCCAGGACTACTCATGACCTTGGTACTGTGAGGCAGACGCACTAACCTCTGTTCCACCGTGCTGCCCATTTCAAAAGTTTAATACCAATAATTAGTAATAATATACTTAGTCACCTATAACACTTTTTAAATAAATATATCCATCCATACATTTTCTACCGCTTGTCCCTTTTTTGGGGGTCACTCAACTGCATTCGGGCGGAAGGCGGGGTACACACTGGACAAGTTGCAACCTCATCGCAGGACCAACACAGATAGACAGACAACATTCACACTCACATTCACACACTAGGGCCAATTTAGTGTTGTCAATCAACCTATCACCAGGTGCATGTCTATGGCGGTGGGAGGAGCCTATCCCCAGATACATGTTTTTGGCGGTGGGAGGAGGCCGGAGTACCCGGAGGGAACCCACGCAGTCACGGGGAGAACATGCAAACTCCACACAGAAAGATCCCGAGCCCGGGATTCAACCCAGGACTACTCATGACCTTTGTACTGTGAGACAGATGCAGTAACCCCTCTTCCACCGTGCTGCCCATTTCAAAAGTTTAATACCAATAATTAGTAATAATATACTTAATCACCTATAAAACTCTTTAAATAAATATATCCATCCATACATTTTCTACCGCTTGTCCTTTTTTTGGGGGTCGCTCAGCTGCATTTGGGCGGAAGCCGGTGTACACCCTGGACAAGTCGCTAACTCATCACAGGGCCAACATGGATAGACAGACAACATTCACACACTAGGGCCAATTTAGTGTTGCCAATCAAATTATCCCCAGGTGCATGTTTATGGTGGTGGGAGGAAGCCGGAGTACCCGGAGGGAACCCACGCAGTCACGGGGAGAACATGCAAACTCCACACAGAAAGCCGAGCCTAGGATTGAATCCAGGACTACTCAGGACCCTCGTATTGTGCGGCAGATGCACTAACCCCTGGTCCACCGTGCTGCCTAAATATATATATATATATATATATATATATATATATATATATATATATATATATATATATATATATATATATATATATATATATATATATAAGTATTCTAAATATTTCCATTGTCGCTGGAATGCCATTTAGGTGAACAATCAATCGCAATTCTCACAAAGGGTTAAAAAAAGAGTTGCTGCATCTAGCTTCTTTTTCACCACCTCTGGGACGTGAAAGTGGGCCGGTCTGTCTGCTAGCAGGAGAGCGATGCATAAACTGTAATCTAGAATTTACTTTTAGCAAGTTTGACACCAAGCAGAAGCAGCGTAAGATATGCTATCAATGCGCTGCTAAAATAGTCTCTTTGCTTTATTTGGTACATTTTCAGATCACGGCATGTAAATGGAGTATTGTTAATGGCTTGTAGATGTTTTTAGAGAGTATGATTAGAGGAGCCTTCATATTTTGACGCATTTGTTAGCTATTTATTTACGTATGCATAAAAAAGCCAAGCATATGTGTTAAATGTTAAAGTTAAAGTACCACTGGTGTGGGGAAATTAACCTCTGCATCTGAACCATCCCCTTGTTCCACCTCTTGGGAAGTGAGGGGAGCAGTGAGCAGCAGCGGTGGTCATGCTCGTCCTTGTCCTACATTAGAATTGTGAATGATAAACGACACATCTCGTTAAGTCAAAGTTAAAGTACCACTGATAGTCACACACACACTAGTGGGGACATTAACCTCTGCATCTGAACCATCCCCTTGTTCCACCTCTTGGGAAGTGAGGGGAGCAGTGAGCAGCAGCGGTGGCCGCGCTTGTTCTTGTCCTACATAAGGATTGTGAATGATGAACAACACATCTCGTTCGAATTGTTGCGTATTTCCAGTATGACTGACCTAGTAATATGCCGTTATTACAGTGACATAGAACCTACAGTGGTTAGAGTGGGTAGGTCCTGAGTTCAAACCCCGGGCAGAGTCATACCAAAGACTATAAAAAATGGGACCTATTAGCTCCCTGCTTGGCACTCAGCATCAAGGGTTGGAATTGGGGGTTAAATCACCAAAAAATGATTCCCGGGCGCGGCCACCGCTGCTGCTCACTGCTCCCCTCACCTCCCAGGGGGTGAACAAGGGGTTGGGTCAAATGCAGAGGACCAATTTCACCCCACCTAGTGTCTGTGTGACAATCATTGCTACTTTAACTTTAACTTTAGAATCTACACAAATGACTGAAAATATTCGGAGCATTTTGTGCCATTTTAGACGGTGACTCCCCCCTCCCTCCCCTGAGGTGAGACACACTCCTCAGGACAAGTTGCCCCGCAGAGTGACAAACCATCATAGCTAAAATTCTTGCCCTCTTAAATAAATGTTGACTGCGGTTGCACCAGCTCCTTAAAATTGTCATAAACGTGCCAAGACCAACACGAGTGGGAGAGACTTTTACTCTCGTAATCGCAGGGCTCCGTGTGTGACGTCATGTTTGGTGCGTCGTTTCGTGGACGCATTCCGAGCGTATCAGGACCGCAGTGTCAACAAAGCATGGCTGCAACGCACTTGGCCTTCACACAGGCAGCTCTAACCAGCGGCTGGACAGTAAATAACACATGCATGAAGTAATAACATATGCATAAAGTAATAACATATGCATAAATTCAATACAGTGCATGTGCATTTATTAATAACATATGCTTAAAGTAATAACATATGCATAAAGTAATAACATATGGATAAAGTAATAACATATGAATAAAGTAATAACATATGGATAAAGTAATAACGTATGCATAAAGTAATAACATATGCATAAAGTAATAACATATGCATAAAGTAGTAACATATGCATAAAGTAATAACATATGCATAAAGTAGTAACGTATGCATAAAGTAATAACATATGCATACAGAATAACATATGCATAAAGTAATAACATGTGCATAAATTAATAACATATGCAAAATGTAATATCCATCCGTCCATTTTCTACCGCTTATTCCCTTTGGGGTCAGCTACAATCGGGCGGAAGGCGGGGTACACCCTGGACAAGTCGCCAGCTCATCGCAGGGCCAACACAGATAGACGGATAACATTCACACTCACATTCACACACTAGGTCCAATTTAGTGTTGCCAATCAACCTATCCCCAGGTGCAAGTCTTTGGAATTGGGAGGAAGCCGGAGTACCCGGAGGGAACCCACACATTCACGGGGAGAACATGCAAACTCCACACAGAAAGATCCCGAGCCTGAACCCAGGACTGCAGGAGCTTCGTATTGTGAGGCAGACGCACTAACCCCTCTTCCACCGTGAAGCCCCACATATACTATATATCAAAAAATATATACACATACGTATATACATATGTATGTGTGTGTATATATTTTTCGATACATATATATATATATATATATATATATATATATATATATATATATATATATATATATATATATATATATATATATATATATATATATATATATATATATATGTGAGTGTGTGTATTTTAATTTATATTTAGTTTTTCACAGCTTATGTGTCACATTAAGTTTCTAAAATATACTTTTAAAGAGTGAACACAAGATACACAGGAGTATTTTCCTAAGGTTGAGTTTACAAATACAAAAAAAATAGACATTAATGGCTTTATTGACTTACTTTTGGATACGAATACCCATCAGTGCTGTGATTCCTCCAAATGTGAACCTGGTCCTCTGTGGTTTTTTGATAGACAGGGTTGTCAAAGTGGATGGTGTTGGTGTTCTTCAGCTTGTAGTTCTTCCAGAGCAGCAGGCCAGCGACAGCCATTATGCACAGGATTACTGCAAGGAGGTCACCGGAGTGAAGTCAGGCCGAATGGTACAATCAGGATCCTTTATACTCAAGGTACTCACCCAAAGGTAAGGCGATGTACAAGGCAAGTGGCGGGCTGGAGGCTGTTTGGGGTATCACTGCACCAACGTCATGGCCAAGGTCTGAGGAACACAACCAACTAATTTTGTCATCCCATTAGACAGTGGGGCAAACTCTTTTTCACTCAGTCCCTTTAAGATTTCTTAACGTTGCGATCGCGCCATTTCATGAAAATTCCACCAACAAACTCACAACTTTGACATTTCCCCGCACATTTTGGCCAATCGGCCACATTTTCGGCATCAGACAAAACGTCTCCCTGCATTACTGGGGGCTATTTTTGCTGCCGCCTTCTGACAATGCTGCAGCGAAATGAGGCAGAAATTACAAAAAAGGTCACAGAAAAGCCTGCAAAATCCTAGTGGGGCGGTATAGTTCGGTTGGTAGAGTGGCAAGTGCCAGCAACTTGAGGGTTCCTGGTTCGATCCCCTTTTTTGCCAACCTGGTCACTGGCGTTGTGTCCTTGGGCAAGACACTTTACCCACTTGCTCCCAGTGCCACCCACACTGCTTTAAAAATGATAGTGGGTTTCACTATGTAAAGGGCTTTGAATCACTAGAGAAAAGTGCTATATAAATATAATTCATTTCACTTCACCAGAGGGATGTGACAATTGCCCCTTTCATTTAAATTAGGGGTGTTCAACTCCTTTTAGCCCAGGGCCCACATGGAAGAAAATCTGTGCAAACATGGGGCCGGACTATTAAAATAATGGCATTAAAACAAAAGAAATAAACACAACTTCAGATTGTTTTCTTTGTCTTATTTCAACCAAAAATAGAACAAACACATTGTGAAAATATTACAATAAAAATATCAAAAAAAATACCGGCAGCAGTAAAGTTTAGATCAATGAAGGAAAGAAGAAAGTGAATGAATATACATAAAAATTTGTTTTCTTTTGTATTAATATATTCTTAATGAATTAAGTAACGTTTAGGACAACAACAATATAGAATGTGAGATATAAGAGGATAATGCATACATTTATCATTTGTTTTCAAAACGCTAACAAAAAGTGGGACCCCAACGATTTACTGTGGGACCCCATTTTTTTGACTTGATGGAGTCCCTTGGACCCCATTTTGAAAATGCCTAGCGCCAACACTGATGGAGTATTGGTGCGTGCAAAACAGCAGCAGGCGGCTGTGGCCAGCGGGCTGGTTCTAATGTGGGTTATACTTGTACAGCGCTTTTGTACCTTCAAGGTACTCAAAGCGCTTTTCTACCTTTGAGGTACTCAAAGCTTTTTGACACTATTACCACATTCATCCATTCACACACTGATGGCGGGAGCTGCCATGCAAGGCGCTAACCAGGACCCATCAGGAGCAAGGGTGACGTGTCGTGCTCAAGGACACAACGAACGCGACAAGGTTGGTAGTAGGAGGGTATCGAACCAGGAACCCTCAGGTTGCTGGCACAGCCACTCTTCCAACCGTGCCACACCGGTTACTAATACCAATCAAATATCATCCCAGGGGCCACAGATAATTCATTGTCAGATGATTTATTGTCAAAGCCGTGACTTTGACACCCCTGATTTAAATATCCTAATTTTTTTACTAATAAACTTGCTTTTGAGTCAGAAGAGACACGCAGACATGTTTTAATCCTGTTTGGCGGGAATTTAATTTTTAGAAAGGGTTTTTTCATTTTTTTTATTTACAATTAGCTGTTGTGGCTAATGGCAAATATACTTTATTTGTCAATATTTATATGTTCTGAATAAATGATGTGATAATGTTCATCAGTCAACTCATTGGTGGGAATTTTCAATGTGTCAAGATAAAAAAAAATTGATATCAAAATCACATTACAGTGTGTTATTTAAGTAGTTTGATCATTTTCCTCATGTGGTTTATTTTATACATATGTAGCATCATCTGAAAAGATACAAATAATTGCTATTGAAACATCCAGTGGACACATTTAGAACAGATTTTCTTTCCTTCATAAATTTTAGGTTAGTTTTCATGCTTTGCAAACTCATCCTGCGGGCCAGATAAAATCTGTTCGAGGGCCTGATCTGGCCCTTGGGCCGTACGTTTGACACCCCAGCCAGGGTCAGACAATTAATCGATTTTTGGTTTTGATTTCAATTATGGCTGAGCACTATCATGAAAATATGATTATGGTCAAACTCCGTACCTTGTAACGGTGTAACAGATAAAGAGTGAATGTGTTATGATCCAATGGCCGGATCATCACTATATTGTTGTTTTTGTTCCATTTTTATTTTCACTCTCTGTCTGATCCTATTATTTCCTGTTTAGTCGGTCACCATGGTAGCTTATCAGTTTCACCTGCTACTCACGGCCCTGCACACCTGTCCTCACTAATCACCTGCCTTATATAAGCCTGCATCTTTTGTTGTTCAGTCTGGGATCCAAGTTTGTTTTCCCGCGTTTGCATTTCTGGTTTGCTTACACGCAACTAGTTTCTTCTAATCATTCCTATATGTTTATTCATGCTATGCCCTTGTATTATTCCAGCTCTCACGCTGAAGATTTGTTTTTCTGTTTTTGTGTGCCTTCGAGCCAGTATTAGTTTGTCTATTACTATTCTTAGCTTTTATGCTAGCGTCCTTTGTTTTGTTTTTTTCTACTAGCTCCAGCATTTTTGTTATATAGCTTTTTTTGTTATTGAAATAAATCTGTTTATCTTACCTTTGCTGTGTTCAATTTCGAAGCATCCTCGAGGGAATCGAACCCGGCACCACGATGCCGAACAGGCGTAACAGAATGAGCGACAAAAAAGTGCACGTCTTCTATAAGTTTGGGATGTTACCATGGTTACTACTGATCCGATGCGGAGCTAATGTTAGCGAGCTTTAGATGTTGCAAATGTTTCAGCATGAAGGAGAAATTAATGTTTGGGCGCACTTTGCATTCTAAAAATCCCTGTGGCTTGTGCAGCCCTTTGAGACACTTGTGATTTAGGCCCACGAACAAAGCCGTGGGCCGAAGTTGAACAAATTAACCTTTTAATAGGGACACCAACAAGTTTTGCATTGAATATTGAACAAGCAAGGCTTATATAACTTTATAGTGACATGCAACATAGAGTTTTAAATAATAATAATATTTAAAAAATATCAACGGCATTTCAAATAAAATTTAAATAATAATTGAATGCCTCTTTTCGGCGGCGGGGTTGAGGTGGACGGGGTTTGATGATGGCGAGGGGTGTATATTGTAGCGTCCCGGAAGAGTTAGTGCTGCAAGGGCTTCTGGTTATTTGTTCTGTTGTGTTTATGTTGTGTTACGGTGTGGATGTTCTCCCGAAATGTGTTTGTCATTCTTGTTTGGTGTTGGTTCACAGTGTGGCACATATTTTTAACAGTGTTAAAGTTGTTTATACGGCCACCCTCAGTGTGACCTGTATGGCTGTTGACCAAATATGCCTTGCATTCAATTGTGTGTGTGTGTGTGTGTGTGTGTGTGTATAAGCCGCATATATTATGTGACTGAGCCGGCACGCTGTTTGTATGGAGGAAAAGCGGATGTGGCGACAGGTTGTAGAGAACGCCAAAGGCAGTGCCTTTAAGGCCCACCCCCAATATTGTTGCCCGGAATGAAATTCGGGAGGGGCACTGAACTTCGGGAGTCTCCCGGGAAAATCGGGAGGGTTGGCAAGTAAGAGTATTAGCGGTGAATGCGGTGTAACAGGAGCGGGCCAGCTCTAATGTTAATTTGATATTGCCTCAAGGGCCAAGTGAAATTACACGGCGGGCCAGAGTTTGACACCCATGCTCTAGAGGGCGCTAACTTTCCAATGTATTTTACGCAGTGTGTCACGCCCCCTTGCGGCTTCGAGGACGTAACTACTTGAGTACGTAACACGTGCATTAGCTGTCAATTCAAATTCCAGACTATAAGTCGCTACTTTTTTTGGCTTACAACACAATGCGGCTAATTAGCAGATTTTTCTTCGCTTACGCAAATCGTTTTAAAAAAAAAAAAAAATAACACTGAAAAGTTGTGTAATTGTACGTGCTATGGCGCCACTGCAGGTGCTGCAGGGCTGAATTGCCCTTCTGCCGGAAGTTCAAGTCCCGTTCCGTCTTCTAGTCGTCCGTGGCAAATCTACTTGAATAGATTCTTCATTCATCACTCCAAGCAATGTTTATAAGTTTTACAATATAACTAAAACAATTCTTACTTACTGAAGCGTCCCATGTGTGATGTCTGTCGGAGTGTTTTCATGCATATTCGTACGTGCTCGTGATGTCCCGATACCAATATTTTGGTACTGGTATCGGTACCAAAATATATTCCGCTACTTTTCGATATTTTTCTAAACAAAGGGGACCAAAAAAATTACATTATTGGCTTTATTTTAACAAAAAAATCTTAGGGTACATTAAACATATGTTTCTTATTGCAAGTTTGTCCTAAAATAGTGAACATACTAGACAACTTGTTTTTTTAGCAGTAAGTAAGCAAACAAAGGCTCCTAATTAGTCTGCTGAGATATGCAGTAACATATTGTGTCATTTTTCTACCTATTATTTTGTCAACATTATAAACGACAAGTGTTAGAAAAATAATTATGAACCTACTTGTTTATTTACTGTTAATATCTGCCCACTTTCAATTTTACATTGTTATATGTATATCTATACATCTATATCTTTAGTATCGACGAGATACACCCTTGTTCTTGGTATCATTACAGTGGATGTTAGGTGTGGATCCACCAACCCAGTCAATTCCTAGAACTGACAACCAATGTTATTAAAAAAAAAAGTATTGATTTTAAATCGAGAATTTTGAATCGATTCTGAGTCAAATTGCGTGGTGCCGAATGGTGTGGCGCTCAAAGATTCACAGCCGAGATGAAGCATTGCTCTGAGTTACCCATGTCCAAATGGACTTTTGACTGATTGGTTCATAAATCAACGACTACCTGCATGTCTTCTCTAATTCTTTGTTATCCCAGGTGATGTTTAGTTGGAAGGTAGCTAGACTAGACACCTAGGTAGCTAGACTAGACACCTTCAAGCATCGAGAACGGACGAGAGTAATGGACAATCCCGATTCCAGGCCTTTACCTTGAGAAGTGACTGGGCTTTCTGTGGTTGTCTTTGGGTCTTCAGGCTGTGCTGGCTGGGGTTCAGGTTGAGTGGTTCGGACCTGAGGCCCCGCAGTGCTTTGCGCTGGCTTGACCACCGGTCTCGTGGTTGTTACTGGAGCGGCAGAGCTCCTGACCCGGGGCTGGGGTGGGTTCGCGGTGGTTACTGGGTGGTCGGTGGTTGGAACTGCAGGCTGCACGGAAGCTGTAGGTATTGACACCCCGGAGTTAGTCAAAGTATGACATGAAAAAAGGGATCTTCCTTGGGACTACGCCGAACGTTCTGCAGCGACTGACCCACCTGGTAGACATCTCCTCATGTCACTGGCGAGCACCATGGCATCCGGGCAGACGCAGGTATATTTTGGCGGGTGTCTGCCCACTTGTGGTGCAGCCAGGCACATGAACTCACAGCCACCGTTGGACACCTGACACCAGTCTCTCCCTGTCAAAAACATTCGTTCTATTATGAATACGTTTTTTTAACTAAGTAGTCAAATTAGATGACTTCAGGAATGGCTGACATGGTCGCCAATCTATGACAATATATATATATATACAAACCCCAATTCCATATCAGTGGGGAAATTGTTTTGGATGTAAAATATAAACGGAATACAATGATTTGCTAATCCTTTTCAACCCATATTCAATTGAATGCACTACAAAGACAAGATATTTGATGTTCAAACTCATAAACTTTATATTTTTTTGGAAATAATAATTAACTTAGAATTTCATGGCTGCAACACATGCCAAAGTAGTTGGGAAAGGGCATGTTCACCACTATGTTACATCAACTTTTCGTTTAACAACACTCAATAAACCTTTGGGAACTGAGGAGACACATTTTTTAAGCGTTTCAGGTGGAATTCTTCCCCATTCTTGTTTTATGTACGCATTTGTTCACAAAGTGGTGACCTTCGCCCCGTCCTTCTTTGTGAATGACTGAGCATTTCACGGAAGCTGCTTTTATACCCAATCATGGCACCCACCTGTTCCCAATTAGCCTGCACACCTGTGGGATGTTCCAAATAAGTGAATGATGAGCATTCCTCAACTTTATCAGTATTTATTGTCATCTTTCCCAACTTCTTTGTCACGTGTTGCTGGCATCAAATTCTAAAGTTAATAATTATTTGAAAAAAAAAAAAGTTTATCAGTTTGAACATCAAATACGTTGTCTTTGCAGCATATTCAACTGAATATGGGTCGAAAATGATTCGCAAATCATTGTATTCCGTTTATATTTACATCTAACACAATTTCCCAACTCATATGGAAACGGGGTTTGTATATAGTACAGGCCAAAAGTTTGGACACACCTTCTCATTCAATGGGGTTTCTTTATTTTCATGACTATTTACATTGTAGATTGTCACTGAAGGCATCAAAACTATGAATGAACACGTGTGGAGTTATATACCTGACAAAAAAAGGTGAAATAAGCGAGAACACGTTTTATATTCTAGTTTCTTCAAAATAGCCACCCTTTGCTCTGTGTACTGATTTGCACACTCTTGGCATTCTCTCCATGAGCTTCAAGAGGTAGTCACCTGAAAGGGTTTTTACTTCACAAGTGTCATAGTTTTGGTGCGTTCAGTGACAATCGACAATGTAAATAGTCATGAAAATAAAGAAAACACATTGAAATGAGAAGGTGTGTCCAAACTTTTGGCCTGTACAGTATATATCCATTAGACATTAAAGTTAAGTTAAAGTACCACTGATAGTCACACACACACTAGGTGATGTGAAATTACTCTTTGCATTTAACCCATCCCCTTGTTCCACCACCTAGGAGGTGAGGGGAGCAGTGAGCAGCAGCGGTGGCCACGCTCTGGAATCATTTTGGTGACTTAAACCCCCAATTCCAACCCTTGATCCTGAGTCTATATATCGGCAATTCTTTTAAGCCCAATGCGGGCCCCCCCAGTCAAAAAGTTCATATAGTTTTTATCGTCTATATCAGTGTTTTTCTAACTTTTTTGAGCCGAGGCACATTTTTTTTTAATTAAAAAAATTCCACTACAGAAAATGTTAAAAAATGACCAAATATGAGGCAATTGCGCCACTAATGCACCACTAATTCTCAAAGTAGGCCACACAGCAATGAGCTACCTGCTGCAGCCTACTGATATGGAGGAGTATTACATGGTCACTCTGCCGATCGCCATAAAGCACAGACACTCCACAACGGCACAGTTCTTGTGGATTATAATTATTGGTTTGCAAAAAAATATTTTTTAGGCCAATTAGGTGAAATTGAGTATTTTCCACAGTGGTTGAAAAACACTGGTATGTGGCTGCCCTCTAGTGCAGTGTTTTTCAACCACTGTGCCGCGACACACTAGTTAGCCATGAGATACAGTCTGGTGTGCTGTGGGAGATTAGCTAATTTTACCTATTTGGTTAAAAAATATATATAATATAATATAATATAAATATAATATTGCTTTGCAGATGTCTGTCTTGGGTGGGGGGTTGTTCTCCGGGGATGCAAACGGACTATTCCGGACAAAGGTAGCAGGTAGGAACATATTTAATTATTCACTAACACTCAACGAAGTACAAAAAACTGAAAAAAAACCGAAGGCAAGCGTGTCTATCGCACGCAGAAGCTAAGGCAAAAACTTAGAACATGAAACTATAGACATGAAAACAACTAACCAAACTATGGCATAGAACTAACAAAACTTACTGTGGCATGAAACAAATAACTTTCAAAACTTGGAATCGCATATGGAACGAGCAGCGTGAATTAAGCAATGTCATGAAACGAGCATGAAACTGTGGCATGAAAAGAGCAATGACGCCAGGATGACTAACTGGCAAAAACAGGCCTAAATAATAGACTCTTAATTAGAGCCAGTGCGTGTCTGAACACCAGCGGCAGGTGAAACTAATGAGTCGCCATGGTATCTAAACAAACAAAGTAGCGCAAACATGAACTAAAAGAGTCCAAAACTAACAAAAACATAATCCAGACCACAGATCATGACAATGTCAGAAACAGCGGGAGGCACTGTGAAAGTAAAAATGTATCTAATGCTTAAACCAAAAATAAACAAAAGGTGAGTGCCAGTAAGAAAAGGCATTGAAGCTTAGGGAAGGCTATGAAGAACGAAACTGAAACTGAACTGGCTACAATGTAAACAAAAATTAGAATGCTGGACGACAGCAAAGACTTACTGTGGAGCAAAGACGACCTCCACAATGTACATCCGAACATGACATGACAATCAACTATGTCCCCACAAAGATGGATAAAAACAATTGAAATATTCTTGATTGCTAAAAAAAAGTAGATGCGGGAAATATCGCTCAAAGGAAGACATGAAACTGCTCCAGGAAAATACCCAAAAATGAGAAAAAGCCACCAAAATTGGAGCGCGAGACACAGGAAAACAGTAAAAAACTCCAAATAAGTCAGGGCGTAATGTGACAGGGGGTGACAGTATATCTACTTTGGTTATGGTTTAAAGTCATATCCAACAATTGCGACTTTTTACTGCCAACCGAGTTTCGTTTTTTTAATGATTTCTGCTGGTGGTGTGCCTTTAACTCAAAAAAATGTACATTGGCTCAGAAAAGGTTGAAAAACACTGGTCTAGTGGACAAGAATGTACAATACCAGCAGGCTGTTTGACGTTGTGGTAGACCACGATGTCCTCTGGTGAAGTCAGGTGCTCCGCCACTGGAGTGATGTCCGCACCAGTCAGCCGGTTGGCGCTCAGGATGGCGTTGTTGCTGATGTCTGTCCAGAACACTCGGTCCTGGAAGTGCACAAAGGACGATTAGTTCTCGTTTGAACACCACGTATTACTTTCACCTCATACCTCAAACACAGCGAGTCCCAGCGGATGGCTCAACTTGTGCTCGTCGACGACGAGGGTGCGCCGCCCGCCGCCGTGCATGTCCACGCTGGAGAGGGTGTGCAGCTTGGAGTCCACCCAGTAGAGCCGCTGGTTCAACAGGTCTGGTGGGGTTCACAGGGTCAGTCGCGCTTGGAAGGGAAGGTAAAGAGAAGCCGAGCGACTGGAGTTTACCCAGCGTGATCCCGTTGGGCCACACGATGTTGTCGGTGACCAGAGCGCTGCGGTCGCCCCCGTTCAGACCGCCCTTTTCGATCTTTGCGGGATTGCCCCAGTCTGTCCAGTACGCGAAGCTGCGAGGATAAATGCATCAGTTCCTGTCGTCAAAACGCTGGAGGAAGACGGCTTACTTGCTGAAAGGGTCGACCACAATCGCTCGAGGTTTAGACAGGCCTCGGTCGAAGAGGGTCTTACGCCGACGACCATCGGCAGTTGCCACGGAGACGGTGCTGCGGATGCTGTCGGTCCAGTACAGGTTGCCATGGATCCAGTCAAAGGCCATGCCCTCAGGCGCGTCGATATCGTTGCCGACCACTGTGGTGTGGTGGCTGGGGTCCTCCGCTGAATCCATTGGAGCTCTGGAATCAGAGAGAAGCAGAAGGGGTTTTTTTAGTCACTGTTGCAGAAATACAAGATACGATGTATGTTTCCCCATACGTGCGTGTCTGCAGAGTATGGGGACTTTTAGTGCATGTTCAAGGCCTCAAAACGTATAGAAGAAAAAACAACTATTTCAATAAAGACCTTGTGGTGCTCCGCATCGGCTCCGCAGGGCTAGCTTCACTGCTCGGACCATTATTTTATTATATTATATACTATATTATATTATGTTATGCTATATATATATATATATATATATATATATATGTATATATATATATATATATATATATATATATATATATATATATATATATATATATATATTATAATATATTATATAATATATTCCTGCGGGGCTAGCTCCACTGATCGAACCATTATTTTATTATATTATACTATTTTATTTATATATATATATATATGTATATATATATATATACAGTATATATACATATATATATTTACAGTATATATATATATTATACTATTATATATATATATTATGTAAACTATATATCATATATTTGATCAATATACTATATATATTGTATTATATATAATGTATTATATATAATATATTTGATCAATGTATTATACATATAATATATGTAATATATATAATATCATATTATATAATGTATTGTAATTTAATGTAGTGTCATGTAATCTAATCTAATATAAAATAGAAAATGGATGGATGGATAATATAACAAATAAACAGATGGAATAAATACAATATTGAAATCAAAGAAAGGAAAAGAAAAGAAAAGAAAAGAAGAGAAAAAAGAAAACAAAAAAGACAAGAAAAAAGAAAAAAGAAAAAAAAGAAAAAAGAAAAAAGGAAAAAAGAAAAGAAAAAGAATAAAGAATAAAGAAGAAAAAAAAGAAATGGAAAAAGTCAGTTACTATAAAGTCAAATTAAATGAACTATAATGAGATAAGATAAATAAACAGCATGAATAACACTTCAATAACAATAAATAAATAGTATAAATACAAAAAAATCTAATTAAAAAGTCAGTCGCTCATGAACGCATTTCAACTGTTGCCCCAAGCAGCATCTACGTATTGTTATGACAGTTAGTCATTTCTTTTTTCCCATCCCAAACTCTTGAAAGTGTGCATGGCACAGTCTGCTGATAAGATCAAACTTTCTCTCAGATGCAGGTGTGTCTGGCCATATCAAAACAACACGGGCGTGAGACAATAGTTGAAGAACATGACGAGCGTGTAACATAGGCAGAAAGGCCCTTTTTCTGCAGAGCAGGTCGGATGTTGTAGCAACTTATTTACAAAGATACTTCCCCTCACCTGTAGATCTTCTTCTGGGACATATCTGACCAGTAGATCTCTCTGGTGGCCATGTTCATGTCCAGCGCCACAACGTTTTTCAGTCGCGGTATGACGGGCGTGTACTCGCTCTTGTCCAAAGTCATTTTTCGGACTTCATGTCGATTGGTGAAGAGAAGGTAGGGGATCGTACCTGCGGGGTCAGCCAGGACACTTGAATATGTGTCACTTTTTGTCAACAATCACTCTGCAAAGAAAACAAGTTTTTTTTTAGTTTTTTTTTATTACCCGTAACTTTGCAGGCTTTGGTTGCTGGGTCAATTTGGTAGCCCTCCTCACACTCGCATTTGTAACTTCCCATTTGGTTAATGCAGATCTGGGTGCAGCTTTCCTGGTCGGCGCACTCGTCAATATCTGGTTTTAGAGATAAAGAAGAGGTGACATTTGAGTTGTCTGTTGACGGATAACCTCCTTTTTTTACCTTCGCATTGTTTTTTGTCCACCAGGCGATATCCGGAGGGGCACACACACTCAAAGCCGATCTTCAGATCATTGCAGATATGAGAGCAGCCCCCGTTGTTAATGAGGCATTCGTTGGAGCCTGCGGTAAGAGTACAAACAAATATTGTTTTTCCCCCCAGATAGTAAACAACGGTGCTAATTCTCCTGTCAGTAATGACACGGTACTCACCACATTCCCTCAGAGGCTCATCCGACCAATCCCTGCAGTTACGCTGTCTGTCGCACACCTTCTCCATGCTGATGCATTCCCCACTGGTGCACTTGAACCGGGCTGGACCCTCACACCGGGTCGCTGCGTGAGGCAAATCAGCCAAGTTAAGGAAATTACACGTTGGGGTGTGTGTTTTTAAGGTATCTGCCTACCATTAACACAGCCGGTTTCGTCGCTCCTATCCCTGCAGTCGTACCGCCCGTCACACTGGTGGCTGCCATGGATGCAAGCGCCGTCGTCGCATTGAAACTCATCGGGACTGCAGGTGGGTCGCACTAGAATCGGGAAGCAGTCATGAGAAGGTTTGAAGCAAACAATACCAGTAATATAACAAGTAATATTCAGGCTGGTTTCAGCAATACTTTGTGCAAATATACTAAATGTGTCTGCTAAAGTTTTAAAAGTTGGGTATTTTCAAAGAGTAATATATCTGTCCAAAAAAGAATGGTAAAAATATACCAAAAAGAGCAAAATTATTGGAATATAATGAGAAAAAGCTGAAATTTTTAAACTACAAACGTTTGTAATAATTACCATTTATTTATACTTCGTCTCCTAGTTTTGTCTTTAAATTAATGTTTTTTAAGCATTTTTTGGGGATGAAAAAAGAAAAAAAATTTCAGTATGCAGCCTTGGGGTGGAAAAAGTTTAGACATCCCTGGTCTGAAATATTAAAAGCTTTCAAAATAAAAATAAAATACACTTAAAGTATGAACAAAGTATTGCTAATAATATATATATATATATATATATATATATATGTATATATATATATATATATATATATATATATAAATATCCATCCATCCATCCATTTTCTACCGCGTATTCCCTTTTTTGGGGTCGCGAGGGGCACTGGCGCCTATCTCAGCTACAATCGGGCGGAAGGCGGGGTACACCCTGGACAAGTCGCCACCTCATCGCAGTATATATATATATATATATATATATATATATATATATATATATATATATATGTGTATATATATAACATTTTTAGCATATTTCGAAATAAATAAAAAAATATCAAAATGACTCCCCATACTTGACTTTTTTAAGCATGTGGCCCTTGTTGGGAAAAGTTGAGACACGATTGATCTAAAATATTAGAAAATCTTCAATGAAAAACAAAATACTAAATTATGAACAACCTTAATAAAATACATCTGTAACTGATAATTAAGTTACAGATGTATTTGAAGTTATGCTGTTACACAATCATATTATTATTATTTTTATTCTATTCTTACAGGGGGAAAAACACTAGTAAAAATGTAAAAAAAAAAAAAAAAGATGTCTATGTAATGAGGAAAAGCTGAAATGTTCTAACCAATAATAATAATAATATATTTAGTGACCTAAAAATAACATGAACTTTTGTCTTTATATATATATATATATATATATATATAAAGACAAAAATGGTATATATATATATATATATATATATATATATATATATATATATATATATATATATATATATACATACATATATATATATACCATTTTTAGCTTTATATATATATATATATATATATATATATATATATATATATATATATATATATATATATATATATATATATGTATATATATATATATACCATTTTTAGCTTTTTTTTTTTAAATAAAAAAAATATCAAAATGAGCCCCCATATTTGACTTTTCAGTATGCAGTCCTTGTTGGGAAAGGTTTGGACAGCCCTCGTCCACAATATTAGCAGATCTCAAAATATGAATGAAATACACTTAAAATATAAAGAAAGTTCAGTTAGTTATTTAAAAAATAAAATACAATCTTATGAACAACCTTAATAAAATCTGTCAAATCTGTAACTAAAAATGCATATTTTCATACAGGCAGAATATTTGACACACTAAGTTATGCACTTACACAATCATTTTATCACTATTATTTCTAATTCTATGCTTAAAAAGGGAAAAACAATAGTAAACATTTAAGAATAAAGCCAAAAAATGTTTATGTCAAGAGAGAAAGCTGAAATGTTCTAACTATTAATTAATAATAATATACTTGGTCACCTATAATACATTGCGGACACAACCTTTTTTTTTTAGCTTTTTTGTAATTAAAAAATATCATTATGGCCGCTGCATACTTGGATTTTTCGGCCCTACTAAAGTATCAAAAGTGTCGATACCTTGCTTTGAGGATGGATATTCGAGCATGAAGATCTGGTATGGATATTTCATTTTGGATCCACATACCACAGCCGGCTTCATCCGATCGATCCAGGCAGTCCGCTCCTCCGTCGCACCTCCAGTTGCCATGGACACACTCCCCGCTGCGGCAGCGGAATTCCAGCGGGGAGCAGCGGTGCATCCGAGCGGGGACGGGCGCCACCGAGCCACAGTTCTGGGGCCACTCGTCCGAGCCGTCCGTGCAGTCGGCGTCTCCGTCGCAGGCCCAGAGGCGCGGCAGGCAGAGGCTGTTGTTGCACTGGAAGGAAGCGGCGCTACAGGTGACTGGCGGGCAGGACGCCTCGTCGCTGCCATCGCTGCAGTCTTCTTCATGGTCGCACACGAACGAGGACGACACACACTGGCCGTTTGCGCAGGCGAACTCGGACTTGGTGCAGCGTCTGGGTCCTGGGACACAGGATTAGACACATGTTTTTCAAGTGGACTAGAACTAGACCTTGGCCACAAAACCACGAGACATTGAAACAGCTTGTTGACTAAAGTCCTGACGTGCAACACAAATACAACGTTGAAACAAACATGCTTTTTGACGTTTAATCAATATTGGGTTCTGACGTTGATTTGACCATTGAAATTTGGTCATTTCTGTCACGGCCCGGGCGCATTCCAGTGCGCATTCATCTGTGCGCTGTGCTGAGCGCACCTCCAAGCGTGCTGCCGGCTGCAAACAATCAGCAATATGCACACCTGTCGCTGATGAGCTTCCTGGGCTTCTTAAGCCAGCGCAAACCTGCGTTCCGGGCCAGAACGTAGTTTCCTGTTCCAGTACAATAAGCCGACAATCTCTAGCCCAATGCACACTCTCTCTCTCCCTGTATTTCTTCCCTTTCCGTGTTCATTTGTCTCAAAGTCCCTTGTCGTCATCCAGCAGCATTCCTCCCTTCCTGCGTCACGAGCTGTGTGTGTCACGATCCGCGATGCGGATCGTTTATGGTTTTGCCTTTTGATATGTTTTTCATCATGTTTGTTTCTGGACTACTGCCGATCCTTGTGTTTGAGCACTTCCTCGTTTGTTTTAGTCACCATGGCAACGTAATGTGCTCCTCCTCACGGGCTCCTGTCCCACACCTCTTTCGGATTATTATTTGTGTATTTAAGCCCACCTGATTCCTTAGTTTGTCCTCGGCTCATTGTTTGCTTTATGCAACACGTAACGTATGTATTCTCTGCTTATCTCTGCTTTGTTTGTGCTAAGTCCCGTCTTAGCTTTGCGTGCGTTCGGCACGTCCCCGTTTTGGACCTTTTTGTATCCTGGTAAGTTTAGCGTTAGCTTCCGTGCGTAGGCACGCGCTTTATTTTATCTTTTTGTACCAGTGTTATTTTATTTTTGCATTAAAATCAAGTTCTTACCTGCAATCCTGCCTGTCTGGTCGTTGTGCATCCAAGAGGTGGCAAATCTGCGCAACCAAGTGCGCCGCGCATACGTGACAGTGTGTCTCGTCTCCCCGTGTTCCCTATTGGTTCCCTGGCTGCCTCTTGGATCTCGACCTCCCGCCTGGACACGGACTTTGACGCCTCGCTCTTGCCCTTGAACTCGCGCCTGCCCTCGGACCACCGAGCTTGCCTTTCTCCCTTTGACTTCCGCACCTTGCTCAACAGTACAAGTAACACTCAACAGCCAATCCCTAGACATAGTCGCACACCACACATATTTGGATTAGCTTCACACTCTATACTTTTGTAAAATTGAGACAAATAGAGGTAAAACGACATCCCTGCATTCTGCGCCGTCTTCTTCCCCCTGTACCGTAACAATTTCCAACCAATATTCTACAAAACAATTACAAAAACATGCTTTTTGACAACATTTTTGTTTCAACCATTGAAATTTGGTCATTTTGGTCATTTCTGTCACGACCCGGACGCATAACTGTGCGCATTCATCTGTGCGCTGCGCTGGGAGCACCTCCAAACACGCTCCCGCGCCGCGCCACCCATGCTGCAGCCAGAAGCTGCAAACAATCAGCAATCTACACACCTGTCGCTGATGAGCTTCCTGGGCTTCTTAAGCCAGCGCAAACCTGCGTTTTGGGCCAGAACATAGTTTCTTCTTCCAATACTGTAAGCTGACAATCTCTAGCTCTATGCACACTCTCTCTGTGTTTCTTCCCCTCTGTGTTCATTTGTCTCGTGCCCCTTGTGGTCATCCAGCAGCATTCCTTAGTTGCCGTGTCACAAGATTTGTGTCTTGTCTCCCCGTATTCCCTCTGGTTCCCTGGCTGCCTATTGGATCTCGACCTCTCGCCGAGAAACGGTCTTTGACACCTCGCTCCTGCCCTTGACCTCACGCCTGACCACGGATCTCTGAGCTTGCCTTTCTGTCTTTGACTTCCGCACCTCGCTCAACACTACCGGTGACACTCAACAGCCGATCCCTACACATACTCGCACACCACACACATTTGGATTAGTTTCACACTCCATACTTTTGTCAAACAAATAAATAGAGCTAAAACGACATCCCTGCATTCGCGCCGTCTTCTTCCCCCTGTACCGTCACAATTTCCCAACCAATATTTGACAACACAAATACGTTGTAACAACATGCTTTTTGACAACGTTTAATCAATGTCAGGTTGTGACGTTGGTTTTACAATTGAAATTTGGTCATTTCCTAACCAACAACGTGGAATTCAATGTTAGACATCAACGTTGTCTCAATTCACAAACATGACTGTGGAAGACTTCGCTTCCGTGTTTTTTGGACCACCAATCAGCTTCGTTCATTGTTCTGAACAATGCTTTATTTTGTAATATAAGTCTTTTTTGGTGCTTTCCAGCCATCGTCTTTTTACTTAATTGAGAACCCAAATGGTTTCCCTCCAGTGTGTCGTCTGACTCGCTCACGCTCGCCCTCCACCACCAACTGCCCTTTCCTTTCCGGCTGCTGCCTTTTAACAGAGTGACAGGTGACTAGATAAGCAATCCCAGGTGTGTCATCCAAGCACCTGTCGCTAATCTCGAAGCCAGTCCTGGCACACCCAGCTTGCTGCAGGTCCGCAGGCCACGCCCCCCACAACTATTTTGGAACGTTGTTTCAAAGTCACTTTTAAAGGAAATGAACATATAATCAAGCTTAGATCAATGTCTTGTGGCTTCCAGGTTTTATCGATGCTTTCCATTTTTTCCGTTGCAACCGATGTATGCATTTCTCATCTTGCCCTGGCATCATTTTCAGATCCACAGACATAGCACAGCATGGCTAATGCTAACGCCAACGAGAACGAGACGTTTGTTCCAAAGGAAAACTAAATAATGTTGTCAGTGGTTTGGATTTGTGGCAACATGCATTGGACAAGTGTATGTGCGCTGCAAAAGTTTGTTTTAAAAAGGCAGCGGCACAGCAAAGCAGAGTGGGGGGATTGCAACTTTTTAGGAGGTGAAGAAGACCGTAAAAGTGAACAAAAAACTCACACTAGAACGCAACTTACTGTAGTGGAAGGATGTGCTTAAGAAAGAAGCACAATAACTCCAGTAAAAGCCTGCGTTTTTTGACTCACTAAAACAGGGGTCGGCAAACTGTAAATTAAACGGTTGGCGGAAAAAAAAAAAAAAAAACATAAAATGTTTCATTGTACTTGGAACCCTTTTTATACAAGTGTGAGGCGTAGTTTCACAAGCCAGATATCAACATAGATGGTCTAAAAACCTGTTCAGACGACAAACCCCAAAATCGGTGAAGTTGGCACGTTGTGTAAATAGTAAATAAAAACAGAACACAATGATTTGAAAATCCCTTTCAACTTACATTGGATTGAATAGACTGCAAAGACAAGATATTTAATGTTTGAACTGGTTAACTTTGTTATTTTTTGCAAATATCAGCTCATTTGGAATCTGATGCCTGCAACGTGTTTCAAAAAAGCTGGCACAAGTGGCAAAAAAGACGGAGAAAGTTGAGGAATGCTCATCAAACACTTATTTGGAACATCCCACAGGTGAACAGACTAATTGGGAACAGGTGGGTGCCATTATTTGGTAGAAAAGAAGCTTCCATGAAATACTCAGTCATTCACAAACAATGACAGGGCGAGGGTCACCACTTTGTCAAAAAATGCGTGAGCAAAAGGTCCGACAGTTTAAGAACAACATTTCTCAACCGGCTATTGCAAAGAATTTAGGGATTTCACCATCTACACTCCGTAATATCATCAAAAGGTTCAGAGAATCTGCAGAAATCACTGCACGTAAGCGATGATATTACGAACCTTTGATCCCTCAGGCGGTACTGCATCAAAAAGTGACATCAGCGTGTAAAGGATATCACCACATGGGCTCAGGAACACTTCAGAAAACCACTGTCAGTAACTACAGTGGGTCGCTACATCAGTAAGTGCAAGTTAAAACTCTACAATGCAAAACCAAAGCCATTTATCAACAACACCCGCTGGGCCCGAGCTCATCCAAGATGGACTGATGCAAAGTGGAAAAGTGTTCTGTGGTATGACGAGTCCACATTTCAAATTGTTTTTTGAAACTGTTTCCTCCTTACGTGTCGTAATATCAATTTATTTTCAAATTTAGTGTTTTTATTTAACCGAACGGCCCAGGCATGTTTTTATTTTTCAGTTTATTTTGTGTAAAGACTCCTCACCGCAGCTCTCTTCATCAGCTCCATTCTCACAGTCTGCCTGTCCGTCACAGCGCCAGGTGCTCGGTATGCACTGGTGCAGCCGGTCTGCACAACTGAACTCTGTTGGTCTGCAGGTTCTGGCCACTGACACACACACACGCACACACACACACACACACACACACACACACACACACACACACACACACACACACACACACACACACACACACACACACACACACACACACACGCACACACAATTTACTGTCTCGGTCACATTATCCATGGCAAAAATTTTAAGGTAACATACTACGTTCATCGGCTGAAGTGAGAACCTGTCAACAGCTAGCATGTTAACAGTTAGAATGCTATTGTAATTGGCTAAAATGATAAGCAGTAGAAATTGGATAGCTGGAGGGTAACCTGTCGACAGTTAGCATGTTAAGAGTTAGCATGCAACCAAGATAGTGCCAAGTAACAATATCCATGACTGTTGGATTTATATCTAGAAAGTTGGCTAAAATGTTAATAGTTAGCATGCTAATGTAATTGCCGAAAATAAGCGGTACAAAATGAATGGACGGAGGGAAACCTGTCAACAGCTAGCATGTTAACAGTTAGCATGCTACCAAGACAGTGCGAAGTAACAATACACATGAGTTTTATTTTATTATTTACATTTGCTAAAATGTTAACAGTTAGCATGCTAATTTAATTTGCTAGAATGGCAATCTGTCAACAGCTAGCATGCTTACGGTTAGCATGCAACCAAGATAGTGCCAAGTAACAGTATCCATGACTTTTGGTTGTATATCTACAAATTTGGCTAAAATGTTTACAGTTAGCATGACAGCTAATATAATAAGCGGTAGAACATGGATGGATTGAGGGTAACCTGTCAACAGCTAGCATGTTAACAGTTAGCATGCTACCAAGACAGTGCGAAGTAACAATACACATGAGTTTTATTTTATTATTTACAAAGTTGGCTAAAATGTTAACAGTTTGCCTGCTAATTTAATTTGCTAAAATGGCAATCTGTCAACAGCTAGCATTTGAGAGTTAGTATGCTATCAAGATAGTGCCAAGTAACAATATCCATGAGTTTTAGTTTTATATCTACAATGTTGGCTAAAATGTTAACAGTTAGCGTGCTAATTTAATTGACTAAAAAGGTAATCTGTCAGCAGTTAGCATGTTAAGAGTTAGCATGCAACCGAGATTGTGCCAAGTAACAATATCCATGACTTTTAGTTTTATATCTACGAAGTTGGCTAAAATGTTAATAGTTAGCGTGCTAATTTAATTGGCTAAAATGGTAATCTGTCAACAGCTAGCCTGTTAAGAGTTAGCATGCTACCAAGATAGTGCCAAATAACAATATCCATGACTTTTAGTTTTATATCTATAAAGTTGGCTAAAATGTTAACAGTTGGCATGCTAATTTAATTGGCTAAAATGGCAATTCGTCAACAGCTAGCATTTGAGAGTTAGTATACTACCAATATAGTGCCAAGTAACAATATCCATGACTTTTAGTTGTTTATCTACAAAGATGGCTAAAACGATAATAGTTAGCATGCTAATGGCTAAAATGATAAGCGGTAGAAATTGGATGGCTGGAGGGTAACCTTTCAACAGTTAGCATGTTAACAGTTAGCATGCAACCAAAATATTGCAAAGTAATAATTACTCATGACTTTTATTTTATAACTAAAAAGTTTGCTAAAATATTAACAATTAGCATGCTAATTTAATTAGCTAAAATGGCAACCTGACTACTCCGGCTTCCTCCCACCTCCAAAGACATGCACCTGGGGATAGGTTGATTGGCAATACTAAATTGGCCCTAGTGTGTGAATGTGAGTGTGAATGTTGTCTGTCTATCTGTGTTGGCCCTGCGATGAGGTGGCGACTTGTCCAGGGTGTACCCTGCCTTCCGCCCGATTGTAGCTGAGATAGGCGCCAGCGCCCCCCGCGACCCCGAAAGGGAATAAGCGTTAGAAAATGGATGGATGGATGGATGGCAACCTGACAACAGCTAGCATTATAACAGTTGGAATGCTAGCAAGAAAACAGAAAGTAACATTATCCATGACTTTTAGTTTGTCAACTACAAAGTTGGCTAAAATGTTAACAGCTAGCGTGCTAATTTAATTTTCCAAAATGATAAGCATTGGAAAATGAATGGATAGAGGGCAACCTGTCAACAGCTAGCATGTTAAGAGTTAGCATGCTACCAAGACAGTGTGAAGAAACAATACCTATGACTTCTATTTTTATATCTACAAAGTTGGCTAATATGTTAACAGTTAGCATGCTAATTTAGTTGGCTAAAACGGCAACCTGTCAACAGCTAGCATGTTAACAGTTAGCATGCTAGCAAGACTCTATGAATGCTCACACAAAGTAAGGCACTAAATGATTATTTTCATACTTACAGCAAGTCGCCGGAAGCTCGTCTGTGGCGTCCCCGCAGTCATCTGTGCCGTCACACACCCATCTCACTGTGATGCATCGCCCATTCCCGCACGGGAACTGCTGGTTACCACATGTTATCAACGCATCTGTGGACGGTAGATAAAAATACGGATGACGATTTGTGCCGACAATTTAAAAATGTTTTTATAAAAATTGTGACCTGTCAACTGATGCTAACAGTTAGCATGTTAGCAAGCTGTAGTAATGCCAATTAGAATATCCATCCATCCATCCATCCATTTTCTACCGCTTTTTCCCTTTTGGGGTCGCGGGGGCGCTGGCGCCTATCTCAGCTACAATCCATTAATTTTCATTTTATACCTATGACACAACTGGCTAAAATGCTACTTTCATACCTACAAAATTGGCTAAAATGATAATAGTCAGCATGCCAGAAATATAGCGCCAAGTAATAATATCCATTACTTTCAGTTTCATACCTATAAAATTGGCTAAAATGCTATCATACTCATAATTAGCATACTAGCAAGAGAGTGCTAGGTAGCAACATCTATTACTTTTAGTTTCATACGTAAAAAAAAAATTCTAAAATGCTAATAGCATGCCAGCATGATCGCGCTAGGTAACAATAGCCATTACTTTTAGTTTCATACCTACAAAATTGGCTAAAATGCGATCATGCTAATATTTAGCACATCCATCAAAATAGCGCTAAGTAGCAATATCCATTACTTTCAGTTTCATACATACAAAATTGGCTAAAATGCTATCATTCTCAAAGTTAGCATACTTGCATGAGAGTGCTAGGTAGCAATAACTATTACTTTTAGTTTCATACTTTAAAAAATGGCTAAAATGCTAATAGTTAGCAAGCCAGCAAGATAGTGCCAAGTAACAATATCCATTACTTTCAGTCATACCTACACAATTGGCTAAAATGCAATCATACTCATAGTTAGCATACTATCAAGATGGCCCTAGGTAACAATATCTATTACTTTTCGTTTCATACCTAAACATTTTTTTCCAAAATCTTATAGTTAGCATACTAGCAAAATAGCGCAAGGTAACAATATCTATTTCCTTTAGTTTTATACCTACAAAATTGGCTAAAATGCTTATTGTCAGCATGCCAGCAATATAACGCCAAGTAACAATATCCATTAATTTTAGTTTCATACCTACAAAATTGGCTAAGATGCTATCATACTCAAAGTTAGCAGACTAGCAAGATAGCGCTAGGTAACAATATCTATTACGTTTAGTTTCAAACCTACAAAAATGGCTAAAATGCTATCATACTCATAGTTAGCATACTAGCAAGATAGCACTAGGTAACAATAAACATTTATTTTAGTTTCATACCTACAAAATTGGCTAGAAGGCTAACATACTAATAATTAGCATACAAGCAACATAGCGCTAGGTAACAATATCTATTATTTTTAGTTTTAGACTTAAAAATTGGCCAAAATGCTGTCATACTCATAGTTAGCATACTAGCAAGATAGCGCTAGGTAACAATATCTGTTGCTTTTAGTTTCATACCTAAACATTTTTTTCCAAAATCTTATAGTTAGCATACTAGCAAAATAGCGCAAGGTAACAATATCTATTTCCTTTAGTTTTATACCTACAAAATTGGCTAAAATGCTTATTGTCAGCATGCCAGCAATATAACGCCAAGTAACAATATCCATTAATTTTAGTTTCATACCTACAAAATTGGCTAAGATGCTATCATACTCAAAGTTAGCAGACTAGCAAGATAGCGCTAGGTAACAATATCTATTACGTTTAGTTTCAAACCTACAAAAATGGCTAAAATGCTATCATACTCATAGTTAGCATACTAGCAAGATAGCACTAGGTAACAATAAACATTTATTTTAGTTTCATACCTACAAAATTGGCTAGAAGGCTAACATACTAATAATTAGCATACAGGCAACATAGCGCTAGGTAACAATATCTATTATTTTTAGTTTTAGACTTAAAAATTGGCCAAAATGCTGTCATACTCATAGTTAGCATACTAGCAAGATAGCGCTAGGTAACAATATCTGTTGCTTTTAGTTTCATACGTAAAAAAAAAATGCTAATAGTTGGCAAGCCAGCAAGATAATGCCAAGTAAAAATATCCACTACTTTCAGTTTCATACCTACAAAATTGGCTAAAATGCTTTCACACTCATAGTTAGCATACTAGCAAGGTAGCGCTAGGTAACAATATCTATTACTTTTAGTTTTAGGCCTAAAAAATGGCCAAAATGCTGTAATACTCATAGTTAGCATACTAGCAAGATAGCGGTAGGTAACAATATCTATTGCTTTTAGTTTAATACGTAAAAAAAAATGCTAATTGTTGGCAAGTCAGCAAGATAGCGCCAAGTAAAAATATCCACTACTTTCAGTTTCATACCTACAAAATTCGCTAAAATGCTATCGTACTCATAGTTAGCATACTAGCAAGATAGCAATAGGTAACAATAAATATTTATTTTAGTTTCATACCTACAAAATTGGTTAAAATGCTGTCATACTCATAGTTAGCATACTAGCAAGATAGCGCTAGGTAACAATATCTATTACTCTTTAGTTTCATACGTTAAAAAAAAAGGCTCAAATGCTAATAGTTAGCATGCCAGCAAGATAGCGGCAAGTAAAAATATCCACTACTTTCAGTTTCATACCAACAAAACTGACAAAATGCTTATAGTCAGCATGCCAGCAATATAGCGCCAAGTAACAATATCCATTAATTTTAGTTTCATACCTACAAAATTGGCTAAAATGCTATCATACTCATAGTTAGCATACTAGCAAGATAGCAATAGGTAACAATAAATATGTATTTTAGTTTCATAAACACAAAATTGGCTAAACTGCTGTCATACTCTTAGTTAGCATACTAGCAAGAGAGCGCTAGGTAACAATATCTATTACTTTATAGTTTCATACCTACAAAATTGGCTAAAATGCTTATTGTCAGCATGCCAGCAATATAGTGCCAAATAACAATATCCATTAATTTTAGTTTCATACCTACAAAATTGGCTAAAATGCTATCGTACTCATAGTTATCAGACTAGCAAGATAGCAATAGGTAACAATAAATATTCATTTTAGTTTCATACCTACAAAATTGGCTAAACTGCTGTCATACTCATAGTTAGCATACTAGCAAGACAGCGCTAGGTAACAATATCTATTACTTTTTAGTTTCATACGTAGAAAAAAAAGGCTAAAATGCTAACAGTTAGCATGCCAGCAAGATAGGGACAAGTAAAAATATCCATTACTTTCAGTTTCATACCTACAAAATTGGCTAAAATGTTATCACACTCATAGTTAGCATACTCGCAAGATAGCGCTAGGTAACAATATCTATTACTTTTAGTTTCATACCCACAACATTTTTTCCAAAATCTTATAGTTAGCATACTAGCAAGATAGCGCTGGGTAACAATATCAATTACTTTTAGTTTCATACCTACAAAATTGGCGAAAATCTTATCATACTCATAGTTAGCATACTAGCAAGATAGCGCCAGGTAACAATACCTACTACTTTTAGTTTCATACGTAAAAACATTTTCCCAAAATGGAATGGTTAGCATACTACTAAGATAGCGCCAGGTAACAATATTTATTACTTTTAGTTTCATACGTAAAAAAAAATATTTCCGAAATCTAATAGTTTGCATACTAGCAAGATAGCGCTAGGTAACAATATCTATTACTTTTAGTTTCATACCTACAACATTGGCTAAAATGCTATCGTTTTAATAGTTAACATACTAGCTAGATAGCACCAAGTAACAATATCTATTTATTTTAGTTTCATACGTAAAAATGTTTTCTTCCAAAATGCTAATTGTTAGCATGCCAGCAAGATAGCGCTAGGTAACAATATCTATTACTTTTATTTTCATACCTACAAAATTGGCGAAAATGCTATCATACTCATAGTTAGCATACTAGCAAGATGGCGCCAGGTAACATTACTTATTACTTTTAGTTTCATATATAAAAACATTTTTCTAAAATGCTAATAGCATGCCAGCAATAAAGCACTGGGTAACAATATCTATTACTTTTAGTTTCATACATACAATATCGGCTAAAATGCTATCACACTCATAGTTACCATACTAGCAAGATAGCGGAAGGTAACAATATCTATTAATTTTAGTTTTAGACCTACAAAATTGGCTAAACTGCTGTCATACTCATAGTTAGCATACTAGCAAGATAGCGCTAGGAAACCATATCTATTACTTTTTAGTTTAATACCTTAAAAAAAGGCTAAAATGCTAATAGATAGCATGCCAGCAAGATAGTGACAAGTAACAATATCCATTACTTTCAGTCATACCTACACAATTGGCTAAAACGCTATCACACTCATAGTTAGCATACTAGCAAGATGGTGCTAGGTAACAATATCTATTACTTTTAGTTTCATACCTACAACATTTTTTTCCAAAATCTTATAGTTAGCGTATTAGCAAAATAACGCCAGGTAACAATATCTATTACTTTTAGTTTCATACCTACAAAATTGGCTAAGATGCTATCATACTCAAAGTTAGCAGACTTGCAAGATAGCGCTAGGTAACAATATCTATTACGTTTAGTTTCAAACCTACAAAAATGACTAAAATGCTATCATACTCATAGTTAGCATACTAGCAAGATAGCACTAGGTAACAATACATATTTATTTTAGTTTTATACCTACAAAATTGACTAAAATGCGATCATTCTCATAGTTAACATACTAGCAAGATAGCGCAAGTTAACAATATCTAATACTTTTAGTTTCATACCTACAAAATTGGCTAAAATGCTTATAGTCAGCACGCCAGCAATATTGCGCCAAGTAACAATATCCATTAATTTTAGTTTCATACCTACAAAATTGGCTAAACTGCTGTCATACTCATATTTAGCATACTGGCAAGATAGCGCTAGGTAACAATATCTATTACTTTTAGTTTCATACCAACAAAATTGGCTAAAATGCGTATAGTCAGCATGCCAGCAATATAGCGCAAAGTAACAATATCCATTAATTTTAGTTTCATACCTACAAAATTGGCTAAACTGCTGTCATACCCATAGTTAGCATACTGGCAAGATAACTCTAGGTAACAATATCTATTACTTTTTAGTTTCACACGTAAAAAAAAAAAAACGCTAAAATGCTAATAGTTAGCATGCCAGCAAGATAGCGGCAAGTAAAAATATCCATTACTCTCAGTTTCATACCTACAAAATTGGCTAAAATGCTATCACACTCATAGTTAGCATACTAGCAAGGTAGCGCTAGGTAACAATATCTATTACTTTTAGTTTCATACCTCCAACATTTTTTCCAAAATCTTATAGTTAGCATACTAGCAAGATAGCGCTAGGTAACAATATCTATTACTTTTATTTTCATACCTCCAGACTGTACATGATATTTAGAGTCCATCAGTACATGATAGTTGTAATTAGTTTAAAGGCCCTGGAGGCCCTCAAGGCTTTGAAAGCCTGAAGTGCCTGCAGTTCCTCCCTGGGTGGAGGAGGGAGAGGAGGAGGAGGGAGCTCCCAGCCAGACCCCACGTGGACAACAACAGTGGGGTCCTACTTCCAGTAAGCAGGCAGAATCAGAGGCGACTCTCCAACACGTTTACAACCTTAAAGAATGTCGAGGATAAAAAACGTGACTTTTTATTACTCCTGACCGTCTTGCCGGAGCTATAAATCCTCCAGAAGAAGAACATATGGCGCCTTGTGGAAGTGGGCCGCGTCCTTCAAAAGAATATTTGTCCATGTGTGTAAAAGCCATGTGTGGAGATGGCGGCGGAGGGGAAGATGCTTGCTTGGAATGGAGACTTGAATTATTTTCATGCACTAATCGCTTTTTCATGGAGCGCTCCTGTACTCACGCCACGCACTCCGTTATTGTTGTTGTTGTTTGACCTTAAAGCCACGATTTGCAAGTGTATACATATATATGTAATATGTAAAATATACACACTGAAAGTATATATATATATATATAATGTAGTATCAGACATCCATCCATCCATCCATTTTCTACCGATTATTCCGTTTAGGATCTTAGGGGGCGCTGGTGCCTATTGATTGATTGATTGATACTTTTATTAGTAGATTGCACAGTTCAGTACATATTCCGTACAATTGACCACTAAAGGGTAACAACCGAATAAGTTTTTCAACTTGTTTAAGTCAGGGTCCACGTTAATCAATTCATGGTACAAATATATACTATCAGCATAATACAGTCATCACACAGGTTAATCATCATAGTATATACATTGAATTATTAATTATTATTTGGTTGATATCAGTACTTCAGTCATCAACAATTGCATCAACAGAGAAATGTGGACATTGAAACAGTGTAGGTCTTATTTAGTAGGATATGTACAGCCAGCAGTGAACATAGTGAGTTCACATAGCATAAGAACAAGTACAGTACATACATTAGAAGTACTTTTGATTATTTACATTAGGTTGTTTATAATCCAGGGAGCTGGGATGTGAATGGAGGAGGGTATTAGTAAAGTGTGGAAGTGGCCTGGAGGTGTTGTTTTAGAGCAGTTTTGAAGGAATATAGAGATGCACTTACTTTTACACCTGTTGGGAGTGCATTCCACATTGATGTGGCATAGAAATCTCAGCTAAAATCGGGCGGAAGGCGGCGTACACCCAGGAAAAGTTGCCACCTCGTCGCAGAGTATCGGACATCTTCATAACAATATGTAGTTATGAATTTTATATATATATATATATATATATATATATATATATATATATATATATATATATATATATATACATATATACATATATATATATATCCATTCATCCATTTTCTACCGCTTATTCCCTGTGGGGTGGCGGGGGACACTGGCGCCTATCTCACCTACAATTGGTGAAAGGCTTGGTACACCCTAGACAAGTTGCCACCTCATCGCAGGGCCAACACAGATGGACAGACAACATTCACATTGCTAGCCTACTAACTGTTAACAAGCTAGCTGTTGACAGGCTACTATTTCAGCCAATTAAATGAGTATGCTAACTTAACATTTTAGCCAACTTTGAAGGCATTTAACAAAGTCATGGATATTGTTACTTGATGCTATCTTGCTACCAGCATGCTAACTGTTAGCATGATAAAAGATAGCGTGTGTAACATAGGGGTAGTCACAGATGATTCTGCATGCAACTGAATGGGCGACCAGTTGGAACACGTTTCACCACTCGCCAGTTCCCAGAACATGTGAGAACTGGTCTGACAACGTGTTGGCATCGGAGGGTCCAGTAGAGGAATGGCATTCATGTGCACGATTCCAAAGTCAAGCAGGAAAAAGAAACCAGTTGGGGTGTTGCGTCACGCTGGTTTGTTAGGATGCTTATCAACAGCCTGCAAGTATTCCGTTGGAACACTTTTTCAAAGTCCTCACTTTCTTTGCAGAACCAGTTGTGGGATTGATTAAAAAAAAAACGGTTTAGGAAGACTACAAAACAAACCAAAAACTGATGGAGCTGCCTTAAAGGACTTTCTGGCTCATGTTCAAGGTGATAAATCAACCTTTGGAATATTTTCATCCCGAGGAAGACGGAGATTTGACCTACATTCCTGCAGCCCAAACCCTCCAATCATCTCACCCAAACACACATACTTCCACACACACATACACACATTTCCACACCCACATATACACACATACACATATATGCACGTGTATACGTATACACACATACATATACATACACACATATATATATATATATACTGTATATATATATAAATATATATATATATACTGTATATATATATATATACTGTATATATATAAAAAATATATATATATACTGTATATATATATACACACTTATATATACACACATATACATATATACTTATATATGTATATGTGCGTTTGTATATGTGTGTGTGTATATATATATATATATATATATATATATATATATATATATATATATATATATATATACACGCACACACACATTTCCACACACGTACACATATACACAGATTTACACGTTTCTACACATGTACACGTTTCACATTTACACACACACATTTACATATATACACACGTATATACATTTAAACATGCATACACATATACATGTATACACACATTCATATATATATATATATATATACATATATAAATATATATATATATAAATACACACATATACATATGTGTATAAATATACGCACACACATACACATGTATACACACATTTACACATATTTATACATATATAGACACATACATTTATACACGCATATACATACACACGTACACACATACAAATATATACACACACATATACATTATATATACACATACACATATACACACATTCATATATATACACAGATATACATATATATATATATATATATATATATATATACATACATACATACACACACATATTTCAACACACATACACATTTTCACACATATACATATATATACACACGTACACACATATATATATATATATATATATATATATATACATACATATGTATATATATAGATATATATATATACATACATATACATTATATATACACACATACATATGTACACACATTCACATACATATAAATACATACATACACATATATATACTCACATACATATATATAGACATTTACATTTATATACACACATACACATAAACGTATACATACACACATATACACACATACACATATATATATACATTTACATATATACACACATATACATATACATATATACACAAATACATTTTAAACACATACATATATACTATTTACATATACATACACATTTACATATATATATACACACATACATATGTATATATACATGCATATATATATATATACATATATATGTATATATATACATATAATTATATATACACACATACATATGTACACATATTCACATACATATAAATACATACATACACATATATATATATACTCACATACATATATAGACATTTACATATATATATATACACACATACACATAAACGTATACATACACACATATACATATATGTACATTTACATATATACACACATACATATATATATACACAAATACATTTTAAACACATACATATATACAATCATACATACATACACATTTACATATACATACACATTTACATATATACAATCATACATACATACACATTTACATATACATACACATTTACATATATATACACACATACATACATATATATATATATATATATATACATATATATATATATATATATATATTTACATTTACATACATATACACATTTACATATATAGTCACATGCAGCGAGAACAAATACACTTTCTAAACACAGGTGTTATAATGAATCACACGTGCTATGATTAAACACAAGTGATATAATTAAACACAGGTGATAATGAACTCACCTGTAGGAAGAAGAGAGCAGGCCAAAAGCGCCGACAGGGCGAAAAAGGGTCCCATTGCGTCCGCGACGTGAGGACAATATGTAAATTATTTCGGACGGAGCAAAGGTGAGAGACGCTGTGCTCCTGCAGTCTGCAATGTTTGCCAACAACATGGGAGCCCATTTCTATGGTGGGTGGGAGGGGCCAAGGGGGGCCCCCGCGTCAGAGTGAAGGCGGGCTTTGGGGTGGTGTGATTTGTGGGCCACAACAGACTCAAACGAGCCAGGGGCGGAGTTTTTTCTTTTTGAAGCGAGAGTTTAACCCGGTTGGTGAGCGCTCACGTGGCAGTGGAAACACCACTTTTTTTTTTCTGGGGACCCTGACTTTTTGACCCCTTGTGCAAAACACGCTTCTACTGTAAAAGTAAACTTGTCAAATAGTTTCGCTGGGGTTTGGAGACCTAAACCAGGTCGTCTTAACCTTTTTGACAAACTTAGTCAATAATTATATCTGACTTACTTACAGTTTGAAACTTTATGTATTAGTTACAAAATATCATTTATTTAACACAAACCTGAGGCTTAGGTCAGCCTGATTATAAAAATAAGTACTAGCCGAATAAACTGCATTAAAATAAATGAATCAATACAATTATCTCCTGCTAAAATAAATAAATGTTTATGAAATAAACTGTTAATAAAATTAAAGTGCCAATGAAAACACAGCTTCACCTTTTTTGTCATAATTTTTGCGCTTGATAAACCTCTCTACGACTTTAGCTCTTCTGTTTGTTTGATGTTGTCATTACTGCCACAAGTGGTGGAAAATGTGTACTACAACCGAGGGCTCCTGAGAAAATGGATGTTTTTGGCGGCCCACTTTTATATCTTTCAAGTTTCAGTTTTAGAGCAAAGACTTGGACCAGTGCTTTTTTGGAAATAATTACCCCAAATGAGTATACGTTAGTAAATCATAAGTTAATATTTTTTTATAAATGTTATTCCTTTTTGAGTCATTATTTTTCAATTGAAAAATAAAACAAAAATATTTTTTTTAGGAATTGTTTATTTTATAATAATATATTATTACATGAGGTATTTTTCAAATAATTTAATTGTATTTTATTTCAGGGGAAAAAAACATGATTAGTACAGATTAAAATTGCAAATTATTTCAGTTAACAAATAGCTGTAAATGAAAAAGTCGTAACATTTAAAGTAAAAAAAAAAAAAATTATAAAGTAAAATGAATAGTCAAAGCAGTTGCACTCAGCATTTTTAAGTTGAATAATATTTAAACTAGAGGAGTTATAAATAGTGTGTGTATATCAATTACTTAAAAAAAATATTATATATAATTCAATATATATTTGTAATTTCCCCTTGGGGGGTTAAAAAAGCATTTATGATTATGAGATACATATATATATATATATATATATATATATATATATATATATATATATATATATATATATATATATACATAGTGACGAGCATGCGCGGTAGCCCGGTATAGGTTGTGTCGCCATGACGGCATCTTGTATGTTGTGATATGCACGCTCTGATAGCAAACGTTAAGAACTCAGCCAACACTCCTCGTCTGCATTATTGATAAATAGACAGACAACACATATACTCCGCTGCTTCACAGGCCGCTGGATGTAGCCGGCAAAGTATTCCCATGCTAGCTAGCCGGTCTAACAAGCACGCGTCATTCAGTCCAAAACGGCCCGATCTATCCACATTCAGAATTGTCTGGCGGTCGTAAGTGATCCCGGAGTGACCACGCTGTAAACCAGCCATGAAATTTGCAGAATTGTCCGGTATTTTTGCCAAATGTTCCATCTTTACCAAGAGCCACTCGACGCCGAAGCCCATCCGGGCGACGCCATCTTTTTAAGAAAAGGCGTTAACAAAATAAAAGCATATAAACAACATACGCAAATGTGTAATAAAATAATTGTCGGCGTTAATAGATTGATGAGTTAACTCCTAATTAACGCATTAATTTGCCCACCCCAAATATATATATATACATATATATATATATATATATATATATATATATATATATATATATATATATATATATATATATGTATATATATTGTGATGAGTTGGCTGTGATGGTGGGGGAGGATGCCGGACAGTCCTGGCAGGCCCAAACGCATTGTGAGGGTTTGCCGGGGACGTCTGGCAGTCTCCTGTCAGAGAGAGTTTCAATTCCCACCTCCGGAGGAACTTTGAACATGTCATGAGGGAGGTGCTGGACATGGAGTCCGAGTGGACCATGTTCCGCACCTCTATTGTCGAGGCGGCTGATCGGAGCTGTGGCCGCAAGGTAGTTGGTGTTTGTCGGGGCGGCAATCCTAGAACTCGCTGGTGGACAGCAGCAGTGAGGGATGCCGTCAAGCTGAAGAAGGAGTCCTATCGGGTTCTTTTGGCCAATAGGACTCCAGAGGCAGTGGACAGGTACCGACAGGTCAAGTGGTGTACAGCTTCAGCTGTCGCAGAGGCAAAAACTCGGACATGGGAAGAGTTTGGGGAAGCCATGGAAAATGACGTCCGGATGGCTTCGAAACGATTCTGGACCACAATTCCCCGCCTCAGGAAGGAGAAGCAGTGCACTGTCAACACCGTGTATGGTGCGGATGGTGTTCTGCTGACCTCAACTGCGGGTGTTGTGGATGGGTGGACGGAATACTTCGAAGACCTCCTCAATCCCACCAACACGTCTTCCTATGAGGAAGCAGTGCCTGGGGAATCTGTGGTGGGCTCTCCTATTTCTGGGGCTGAGGTTGCTGAGGTAGTTAAAAAGCTCCTCGGTCGAAAGGCCCCAGGGGTGGATGAGATCCGCCCGGAGTTCCTTAAGGCTCTGATTGCTGTGGGGCTGTCTTGGTTGACAAGACTCTTCAGCATCGCGTGGACATCGGGGGCGGTACCTCTGGATTGGCAGACCGGGGTGGTGGTCCCTCTCTTTAAGAAGGGGGACCGGAGGGTGTGTTCCAACTATCGTGGGATCACACTCCTCAGCCTTCCCGGTAAGGTTTATTCAGGTGTACTGGAGAGGAGGCTACGCCGGATAGTCGAACCTCGGATTCAGGAGGAACAGTGTGGTTTTCGTCCTGGCCGTGGAACTGTGGACCAGCTCTATACTCTCGGCAGGGTTCTTGAGGGTGCATGGGAGTTTGCACAACCAGTCTACATGTGCTTTGTGGACTTGGAGAAGGCATTCGACCGTGTCCCTCGGGAAGTCTTGTGGGGAGTGCTCAGAGAGTATGGGGTATCAGACTGTCTTATTGTGGCAGTCCGCTCCCTGTACGATCAGTGTCAGAGCTTGGTCCGCATTGCCGGCAGTAAGTCGGATACGTTTCCAGTGAGGGTTGGACTCCGCCAAGGCTGTCCTTTGTCACCGATTCTGTTCATAACTTTTATGGACAGAATTTCTAGGCGCAGTCAAGGCGTTGAGGGGTTCCGGTTTGGTGGCCGCGGGATTAGGTCTCTGCTTTTTGGAGATGATGTGGTTCTGATGGCTTCATCTGGCCGGGATCTTCAGCTCTCACTGGATCGGTTCGCAGCCGAGTGTAAAGCGGCCGGAATGAGAATCAGCACCTCCAAATCAGAGTCCATGGTTCTCTCCCGGAAAAGGGTGGAGTGCCATCTCCGGGTTGGGGAGGAGACCCTGCCCCAAGTGGAGGAGTTCAAGTACCTAGGAGTCTTGTTCACGAGTGAGGGAAGAGTGGATCGTGGGATCGACAGGCGGATCGGTGCGGCGTCTTCAGTAATGCGGATGTTGTACCGATCCGTTGTGGTGAAGAAGGAGCTGAGCCGGAAGGCAAAGCTCTCAATTTACCGGTCGATCTACATTCCCATCCTCACCTATGGTCATGAGCTTTGGGTCATGACCGAAAGGATAAGATCACGGGTACAAGCGACCGAAATGAGTTTCCTCCGCCGGGTGGCGGGGCTCTCCTTTAGAGATAAAGTGAGAAGCTCTGTCATCCGGGAGGAACTCAAGGTAAAGCCGCTGCTCCTCCACATCGAGAGGAGCCAGATGAGGTGGTTCGGGCATCTGGTCAGGATGCCACCCGAACGCTTCCCGAGGGAGGTGTTTAGGGCACGTCCAACCGGTAGGAGGCCACGGGGAAGACCCAGGACACGTTGGGAAGACCATGTCTCCCAGCTGGCCTGGGAACGCTTGGGGATCCCCCGGGAAGAGCTAGACGAAGTGGCTGGGGAGAGGGAAGTCTGGGCTTCCCTGCTTAGGCTGCTACCCCCGCGACCTGAACTCGGATAAGCGGAAGAAGATGGATGGATGGATGTAGATGTGTATATATATACATACATACATACATATATATATATATATATATATATATATATATATATATATACATACATGTTTTTTTGTTTTTTAAGAATGATTTATTTTTCAAAATGTACAATATCATGATCTGTCGGGACATGTTCAGACTTTATTTATGTTCCTGTACTATTTCCTGTTCAGCGTTCTTATTTCTTGTTGGCACTTCCTGTCTGCCTCTATGTGCCGCCACTTTCCTCACCTGCCCCTGGTGGCCAATCAGCATGCTTGTTATGCTGCACTAGCGGTGGTTCTTACCAGCAGACCTTCCAGTCTCTGCATCCTGGGGTCCAGACAAACATGAAACACAGTTTTTCGATGGTCTATTTTTTTAAAGGGGAAGGTCCTTTCTCTGTGACACTCGAGTCGCATGGCGGCGATAAGCAGTGTGTTCCAAGACGCTGAAAAGGTACTTAATAAAGAAACAAACAAAAGACGAGAGCTGCTGGGAAAGAGAAAACTAAAGTAATCAGAGTATAAACAAAACGGAATGCTGGAGAACAGCAAAAACTCACACGAGTGAAACGACCACAATGTGCCAACGTACAAGACTAAGTCCCAACAACGAAGGCTAAATTTAAATCGTCCTAAATGCTAATAGAAAACAGGTACGAGGATTAGTGCTCAGAGACAGGCGTGTTACGGGAAAAAACCCACAGAACAGGAAAAACCATCAAAATAAGAGTGCAGGACAGTAACTCAAACACGACACCAACACTCAAAGTAACAGATTGTGGGTTGTTTTAAAAGGGCCGACTAACTCCTTTCATCAATCCACAGAGTCTTACCAATGAACTTTCAGACATTCAAAAGCTTTGTTTTCATGATTCTCTGTCCGAAAATTCCTTTAAAAAAAGTCTTTTTTTTTTACTTTTCGACCCTTCCTGGTAGTAGCCTCATGTTGGTAGCACAATATCAGATCACTTATTTGACATCAGTATAGCCCTGGTAGACCTAGTCATGAGTTTAATAAGTCATTTTGCCCACAGGGGGTCTCCATTCTTTTCATTAGTCTGACAATTTTGATGCTATTATGTCGCCATCTGGTGGACAACATAAGAAATTCAACTCAATAACATTTAATTATGCGCTGAATAAATGAGTTGCGCAGTATTACTTTTATGACCAAAAGCAAACAGCCTTCCCTAGTTATGGTGAAAACAAAATTGGAAAAACTACCAACACACATGATCACATGACAACCTGGTCACCGAACTTTGTGGATTATATAATAAAAAACGTCCAACCACCATGAAAAAACAATCCAAATTACAACATCCATCACAAAATCCAATACAAAGCATGATGGCAAAAATGATCCATGGTTGGCGCATTTCAGCTATTTCTGAATGATTACAAAACTTTAAGGAGGTTGTCACGGATGTAAAAAAAAGTAGGAGTCGAACTTTTACATACTCTTAATATCCAATTATATTAATTATTTATATCCATCCATTTCCTACCGCGTATTCCCTTTGGGGTTGCGGGGGGCTCTGGTGCCTATCTTAGCTACAATCGGGCGGAAGGCGGGGTACACCCTGGACAAGTCGCCACCTCATCGCAGGGCCAACACTGATAGACCGACAATATTCACACTCACATTCACACACAAGGGACCATTTTTTAGTGATGTCAATCAACTTATCCCCAGGTGCAATCCATTACATTATTATATGTAGAAAAAAAATATATATACACACAATTATACATGTATATATATATATATATACACATTTTTCACACACACACACACACATATATATATATATACATATATATATATACAAAACCGAAAACCAGGGAAGTTGGCACGTTGTGTAAATAGTAAATAAAAACAGAATACAATGATTTGCAAATCCTTTTCAACTTATATTCAACTGAATTGACTGCAAAGACAAGATATTTAACATTCCAACTGGAAAATATTAGCTCTTTTGGATTTTGATGCCTGCAACATGTTTACAGAAAGACTGAAGAAGTGGCAAAAAAGACTGAGAATGTTGAGGAATGCTCATTTGGAACATCCCACAGGTGAACAGGCTAGTTGGGAACAGGTGGGTGCCATGATTGGGTATAAAAACAGCTTCCATGAAATTCTCAGTCATTCACAAACAAGGCTGGGGTGAGGGTCACCACTTTGTCAACAAATACGTGAGCAAATTGTCCAACAGTTTAGGAACATTTCTCAACCAGCCATTGCAAATAATTTAGGGATTTCCCCATCTACGGTCCGTAATATCATCAAAAGTTTCAGAGAATCTGGAGAAATCACTGCACGTAACATTGAATGCCTATGACCTTGAAACTAACATCCGTGTGTAAATGATATCACCACATGGGCTCAGGAACACTTCAGAAAACCACTGTCAGTAACTACAGTTGGTCGCTACATCTGTAAGTGCAAGTGAAAACTCTACTATGCAAAGCCGAAGCCATTTATCAACAACACCCAGAAATGTCGCCGGCTTCGCTGGGCCCGAGCTCATCTAAGATGGACTGATGTAAAGTGGAAAAGTGTTCTGTGGTCTGAAGAGTCCACATTTCAAATAGTTTTTGGAAACTGTAGACGTTGAGAGGAAAAGAACCATCCGAATTGTTCAAAAGCCAGCATCTGTGATGGTATGGGGGTGTATTAGTGCCCAAGGCATGGGTAATAATAACTTAGATTTATATCGCGCTTTTTTAAACACTCAAAGCGCTCACAGAGAAGTGGGACTCAACATTCATTCACACCTGGTGGTGGTAAGCTACATCAGTAGACACAGCTGCCCTGGGGTAGACTGACGGAAGCGTGGCTGCCAGTTTGCGCCTACGGCCCCTCCGACCACCACCTGTCATTCATTCATCATTCATTCACCAGTGTGAGCGGCACCGGGGGCAAAGGGTGAAGTGTCCTGCCCAAGGACACAACGGCAGTAACTTACACATCTGTGAAGGCATCATTAATGCTGAAAGGTACATACAGGTTTTGGAGCAATATACATTTCGATCCAAGCAACGTTATCATGGACGCCCCTGCTTATTTCAGAAAGACAATGCCAAGCCACGTGTTACAACAGCGTGGCTTACAGTTAAATTGTTATATGTATCCAGTGATTCTACTTTATAAAGTTATTTTCCATTTAACTTCACCAGTTTTAGATTATTTTTATTCAAAATCGCTGAATTTTCACATTTGCCGTTCAAATACCGAGAAGAGACTTGCGGTGAGTCAGCAGCCATTGAGCCTCACCATGGATTGCGCAATGACTCGGCTAACTGCTGGCTGCTGCGCAGTGAGACCGTATTGCTGTATGAATTATATTATACATTTCCATAGTTTAGTTAGCTGAGGTATATATGAGGTATGCACACACAACAAGAAGGAGATGAAGCAGAAGAACGAAGAAGAGACAGTCATGACGACGACGAGTAAGAAGAAGTACGCTTGCAAGTCATCAGAGAGGGTGTTGAGCATGGTTAGAAAGATAGTGACAGAGAATAGAACGAGAATGGACAATTCAACCCTAAACTCGCTGCTTTCCTGCAAATTAAATGTCACAGGTGTTTCCTTCAAAGGCTGTGCTACTGGCTGCAAAGCATTGCACTTTCAAATACAACAATGAGTAGCGGAGTGTTATGTCTGTGTATATGTGTAAATAAATGAACACTGAAATTCAAGTACCGTATTTCCTTGAATTGCCGGTGGGGCGCTAATTAATTTAAAACCTCCTCTCACTCCTGCGCTTATCAAAGGCATGCGGTAAAAGTAAGCATGCGCTAATTATATTAAAACCTCTTTTCACCCCGGCACTTACCAAAGGCATGCAGTAAAAAAATTGAGTGTGATGCAAGGATACCATCATGAAAAGCACATTTAATTAAAAAAAACATTATTATGGTCTTACCTTTACTTATAAATGAAATCCATGCCAGCTCCTTCTGATCAAAAGCATTGATAACTTGTGTATAGAAGTCTTCCTTATCTTTCTTCAGTTTTAAAAGTCTCTCTGTCTCGATGGGGATCTTCCTTTATTACCTCCTGCTTTGATTAGAAAACTGCCATCAGACTGCTGCTATCAGTTAGCTCGGCTCCTCAAGTGCGGGCGACGACAGAATTACCCTCGAACAACTCCCCCTCCCGTTCTGCTCCGTGGGTGATCTCTTTATTCCACCGCTGCCACCAGGAAGTGTTATTGTATAAATAATACACTAGGTATTTAGGACTGGAACATGCTTTATTTCAGCTCTGTTGTTTACATAGCCAGCATAGGTGTTACATCCTTAAAGGTCCGTCGTGCACCCGACGCGTCATATCCGTCCCAGCACAATTCACGTCACTCATTGTCACTTCTTCTGCAGCCGAGTAGTCGCAAGAAGGATCACTAGCACCCTCTACCACCAGGAGGCGGGAGTCATCTAATGACTCATATTTTACACACGCAGCTACAATTTGTGACTGTCTCAAGCCGTCGTCTTACGGGTTCCCAGGACCACCAAGGAAAGACATGGCTTGAGCAGTTTGACTTTGTTTATTTTTCAACAAAACCTCAGTCAAGGTCGCTCTTCCACTCCTCCTCTCCGCTCGCTCGCCAACGCGTCGTCACCATCTTGGGCCGGGCTCCAGCATGCCCTGCCTGTCTGTCGGACCGTCGGCTCCACAGGTATATTACTAAAACATAGCTGCTTACTGTTTTAGCATACCGGTATTCAATAACATGGACCTTAAATCCTACTGAATAGCTCTTAATCTTCTTCCCTTTATGCAATTTCAAATTACCACTATTGAAATCAGCCTCCTCCATTTTGAAAATGATGACAGGGGAAGTGTCACTCGTGACATCACGAGTTTGACCAGGCGGTAATACTAAGCATGCACTAATTATTTTGGGAAGCGAGTTTGACCCGGCAGTAATTCAAGGCAGGCGCATACTATATGCCCTGCGGCAATTCAAGGAAATACGGTATATAGAAATACTTGACTTTCAGTGAATTCTAGCTATATTTTTTATTTTATATACTGTATATATTAGGGGTGGGCAAATTAATGCGTTAATTACGAGTTAACTCATCAATCTATTAACGCCGACAATTATTTTATCGCACATTTGCGTATGTTGTTTACATGCTTTTATTTTGTTCACGCCTTTTCTTAACAAGATGGCGTCGCCCAGCGTCGAGGGGCTCTTGGTAAAGATGGAACATTTGGCAAAAATACCGGACAATTCTGCAAATTTCATGGCTGGCTTACAGCGTGGTCACTCCGGGATCACTTACGACCGCCAGACAATTCTGAATGTGGATAGATCGGGCCGTTTTGGACTGAATGACGCGTGCTTGCTAGACCGGCTAGCTAGCATGGGAATACTTTGCCGGCTACATCCAGCGGCCTGTGAAGCAGCGGAGTATATGTGTTGTCTGTCTATTTATCAATAATGCAGACGAGGAGTGTTGGCTGAGTTCTTAACGTTTGCTTTCAGAGTGTGCATATCACAACATACAAGATGCCGTCATGGCAACACAACCTATACCGGGCTACCGCGCATGCTCGTCACTCCTGTTGCATGCTGGGTAGGGTAGTTCTTTTATTCCCTGGCTCATAACATCAAACAATCGGAAAATTCCCATCATATCAATTCCTAGATATGGTAATAATTATTTGAAGTGCACAACGCAGAATAAACACGACATTATTAATATTGCTACTACCGATAATTTGATCAAAAATTCCCTAAAACAGCCCACTACCTATAATATAGGTATTTTAAACATAAGATCCCTGATAAGAAAAAGGTTTCTGCTGTTACCTCAGAAATTGCGTGTTCAGATGTTATGATTGTGGCTCACAGATTTGTTTGTAGATTATATTTATTTTCCATAACAAACAGGATAACTTAAATACCCTGGCAGTGGAAATAAGCTTAAATGTTTGTATTTACATTTTTTGAGTTGATTTTCATAAAATATGCTATTTAACTGCTACTGTTTAACAAGGACTGATTTAAATTTTGTTTGCACAACAAATGTTTTGGCGCTTTTGTTCATGTGGGGGTGCACTACACACTACTTTTGAATTTATTATTGGGCTTTGCGTAAAGAAGGGGGACCGGAGGGTGGGTTCCAACTATCGTGGGATCACACTCCTCAGCTTTCCCGGTAAGGTTTATTCAGGTGTACTGGAGAGGAGGCTTCGCCGGATAGTCGAACCTCGGATTCAGGAGGAACAGTGTGGTTTTCGTCCTGGTCGTGGAACTGTGGACCAGCTCTATACTCTCGGCAGGGTTCTTGAGGGTGCATGGGAGTTTGCCCAACCAGTCTACATGTGCTTTGTAGACTTGGAGAAGGCATTCGACCGTGTCCCTCGGGAAGTCCTGTGGGGAGTGCTCAGAGAGTATGGGGTATCGGAATGTCTTATTGTGGCAGTCCGCTCCCTGTATGATCAGTGCCAGAGCTTGGTCCGCATTGCTGGCAGTAAGTCGGACACGTTTCCAGTGAGGGTTGGACTCCGCCAAGGCTGTCCTTTGTCACCGATCCTGTTCATAACTTTTATGGACAGAATTTCTAGGCGCAGTCAAGGCGTTGAGGGGTTCCGGTTTGGTGGCCACGGGATTAGGTCTCTGCTTTTTGCAGATGATGTGGTCCTGATGGCTTCATCTGGCCGGGATCTTCAGCTCTCACTGGATCGGTTCGCAGCCGAGTGTGAAGCGACCGGAATGAGAATCAGCACCTCCAAGTCCGAGTCCATGGTTCTCGCCCGGAAAAGGGTGGAGTGCCATCTCCGGGTTGGGGAGGAGACCCTGCCCCAAGTGGAGGAGTTCAAGTACCTAGGAGTCTTGTGCACGAGTGGGGGAAGAGTGGATCGTGAGATCGACAGGCGGATCGGTGCGGCGTCTTCAGTAATGCGGACGTTGTATCGATCCGTTGTGGTGAAGAAGGAGCTGAGCCGGAAGGCAAAGCTCTCAATTTACCGGTCGATCTACGTTCCCATCCTCACCTATGGTCATGAGCTTTGGGTCATGACCGAAAGGATAAGATCACGGGTACAAGCGGCCGAAATGAGTTTCCTCCGCCGGGTGGCGGGGCTCTCCCTTAGAGATAGGGTGAGAAGCTCTGCCATCCGGGAGGAGCTCAACGTAAAGCCGCTGCTCCTCCACATCGAGAGGAGCCAGATGAAGTGGTTCGGGCATCTGGTCAGGATGCCACCCGAACGCCTCCCTAGGGATGTGTTTAGGGCACGTCCAGCTGGTAGGAGGCCACGGGGAAGACCCAGGACACGTTGGGAAGACTATGTCTCCCGGCTGGCCTGGGAACGCCTCGGGATCCCCCGGGAAGAGCTAGACGAAGTGGCTGGAGATAGGGAAGTCTGGGCTTCCCTGCTTAGGCTGCTGCCCCCGCGACCCGACCTCGGATAAGCGGAAGATGATGGATGGATGGATGGATGGCTTTGCGTATACAATGCAGTTAATCGCGATTAATCAGAGAAATAGTGCGATTAACTTCGATTAAAATTTTAAATCGTTGCCCGGCCCTAATATATATATATATATATATATGTAAAATAAAATAAATATATATATTGATTTTATTATATGTATATATATACACATATATTCTATAAATATAAATGTATATTCTATATATATATATATATATATTTAGAAATACTTGACTTTCAGTGAATTCTAGCTAGCTAAATATATATATATATATATATATATATATATATATATATATATATATATATATATATATATATATATACATATATACATACAATAAAATAAATATACACCCCAAAGGGAATAAGCGGTAGTAAATTGGATGGATGGATGGATATTTATATTCTACATACAGTACATACATTCACTATATATATATATACACACACACACACACACACACACACAGTGGGGCAAAAAAGTATTAAATCAGCCACCGATTGTGCAAGGTGTCCCACTTAAAATGATGACAGAGGTCTGTGATTTTCATCATAGGTACACTTCAACTGTGAGAGACAAAATGGGGAAAAAAAAAAAAATCCAGGAATTCACATTGTAGGAATTTTAAAGAATTTATTTGTAAATTATGGTGGAAAATAAGTATTTGGTCAATTCAAACAAGGAAAATCTCTCGCTCTCACAGACCTGTAACTTCTTCTTTAAGAAGCTCTTCTGTCTTGCACTCATTACCTGTATTAATGGAACCTGTTTGAACTCGTTATCTGTATAAAAGACAACTGTCCACAGCCTCAAACAGTCAGACTCCAAACTCCACTATGGCCAAGACCAAAGAGGTGTCGAAGGACACCAGGAAAATAATTGTAGACCTGCACCAAACTGGGAAGAGTGAATCTACAATACAAGCAGCTTGGTGTGAAAAAAATCAACTGTGGGAGCAATTATCAGAAAATGGAAGACATACAAGACCACTGATAATATCCCTTGATCTGGGGCTCCACGCAAGATCTCATCCCGTGGGGTCAAAATGATCATGAGAACAGTGAGCAAAAATCCCAGAACCACACGGGGGGACCTGGTGAATGACCTGCAGAGAGCTGGGACCAAAGTAACAAAGGTTACCATCAGTAACACACTACGCAGACAGGGAATCAAATCCTGCAGTGCCAGACGTGTCCCCCTGCTTAAGCCAGTGCATGTCCAGGCCCGTCTGAAGTTTGCCAGAGAGCACATGGATGATACAGCAGAGGATTGGGAGAATGTTATGTGGTCAGATGAAACCAAAATAGAACTTTTTGGTATAAACTCAACTCGTGTTTGGAGGAAGAAGAATACTGAGTCGCATCCCAAGAACACCATACCTACTGTGAAGCATGGGGGTGGAAACATCATGCTTTGGGGCTGTTTTTCTGCTAAGGGGACAGGACGATTGATCCGTGTTAAGGAAAGAATGAATGGGGCCATGTATGGTGAGATTTTGAGCCAAAACCTCCTTCCATCAGTGAGAGCTTTGGATGGTTGACCAAATACTTATTTTCCACCATAATTTACAAATAAATTCTTTAAAATTCCTACAATGTGAATTCCTGGATTTTTCTTTCACATTCTGTCTCTCACAGTTGAAGTGTACCTATGATGAAAATTACAGACCTCTGTCATCATTTTAAGTGGGAGAACTTGCACAATCGGTGGCTGACTAAATACTTTTTTGCCGCACTGTTATTACATATATATGTATGTATGTATGTATGTATATATATATATATATATATATATATATATATATATATATATATATAAATACTTGACTCAGTGAATTCTAATTATATATATATATATATATGAAATACTTGAATTTCAGTGAATTCTAGCTGTAAATATACTCCTCCCCCTTAACGTCGGCCCCAACACCCCCCCAATCTCCCAGATTCAGCGGTCTCAAGGCTGGCAAGTATGCCCCCCAGTGTACGGGAGTCACATAGGAGCGTGTGCATGGACATTGGGACGTCACACGTCCGAGTGAAAATACAAAACAATTTGAGAAATCTGACTAATTTAGCGCATGGAGACGCAGAGATTGTGATTTGCAGTAAGTCGTAGAAAAGTGACTTTGATCAGAGCCGAGTGGCGAAATGTCGATCTCGTTTATATGAAGGAATGCAGACCAGAGGACAGCTGAATGACGTAGAGAAGAGCCTTCGCCTCTTTATGACGCTCCCCAGGTCAAGAAGGCGTCTCAGTCAAGGTTTACGACCACACCTCGACGCGACGTAAACAAGGTCCAAGGATCTGCTAGCACCGTTCAAGAATAGAACGTTTACGTTAGCGCCGGCTAAAAAGCATTTTTTTCTGACGCTGCTGCTCACATTCCTGGACCGACATTGCTGGTCTGGATGTGGTTCTGACAGGAAGACAATCCCAAGCAAAGCGATACCGTGGCATCAGCTGTCAGAGTCAGGCCGATATTTGGGATAAAAAGGTGATTACGGGTTCAAAGTGTGAAAACCTCCACTATAGCGACAGGTTGGTATCGGAAGTAAGGACAAAACAGAACAAAAACCTTGACCTGAACAGAGAAAGGGTTGGATACTAGTCATGGTCCAGTGACTGATACTGGCACTGTCTGTTGATATCCTGCAACGTTGGTTATTGCGATACAGTTTTTAGAGGGAGATTATTGATATTATTCATGGAGTATATCGTGAACACACTAACAGGAAGTGAACAAAAGTGTTCTTTTTCCTACTCCTTTTCCAACATGCTGAAACTGGAAACTCTGTTTGTATCATGTTGTATACATGCTTAGAATAAACAGACGCATCATGTTGTATACATGTTCCAAATAAACTGATGTATCATGTTGTATACATGTTCCAAATAAACTGATGTATCATGTTGTATACATGTTCCAAATAAGCTGATGTATCATGTTGTATAAATGTTCCAAATAAACTGATGTATCATGTTGTATACATGTTCCATATAAGCTGATGTATCACGTTGTATAAATGTTCCAAATAAACTGATGTATCATGTTGTATGCATGTTCCAAATAAACTGATGTATCATGTTGTATGCATGTTCCAAATAAACTGATGTATCATGTCGTATAAATGCTTCAAATAAACTGACGCATCATGTTGTATACATATTCCAAATAAACTGATGTATCATGTTGTATACATGTTCCAAATAAACTGATGTATCATGTTGTATAAATGTTCCAAATAAACTGATGTATCATGTTGTATACATGTTCCAAATAAACTGATGTATCATGTTGTATACATGTTCCAAATAAACTGACTCAACATGTTGTATACATGTTCCAAATAAACTGATGTATCATGTTGTATACATGTTCCAAATAAATGTATGCATGTTCCAAATAAACTGATGTATCATGTTGTATACATGTTCCATTGATTGATACTTTTATTAGTAGATTGCACAGTTCAGTACATATTCTGTACAATTGACCACTAAATGGTAACACCCGAATAAGTTTTTCAACTTGTTTAAGTCAGGGTCCATGTTAATCAATTCATGGTATAAATTGATCTATCATGTTGTATACATGTCCCAAATAAACTAATGTATCATGTTGTATACATGTTCCAAATAAATTGATGCATCATGTATGCATGTTCCAAATAAATGTTGTAGGCATATTCCAAATAAACTGATGTATCATGTTGTATACATGTTCCAAATAAACTGATGTATTATGTTGTATACATGTTCCAAAAAAACTCAAACCAGAACCAGGTCAGCTCTCGACTGTCGGCTTACAAAACACACGTTTACATTGAATACAGAGCAGTGACGCAAGTATTATGTTCGAGTACATGTCCTGTTGGTGGTGTACCATGAACCTTTTTCCCAATACAAATAAACAAACGGTTTATTTTTCTGTGGATGTCACACAATTGGTGGCACTGTGTGTGTGTGTGTGTGTGGACATTGAGCAGAATGGAGGTTGGCTGATGACCAGCAAAAAAACTGGGTGATGTTTTTTATTTGCTTCCTTGGAAAGCTGCACTTTTTGGGGGGAAAGTTTGCCTTTCATTTACAGTCCCTCTGTGATGTGTTCTATTTGGTAGAACACACATTCATTGATTTATGTGGAAAGATTATTGTTGTCAACTAAGTAATAAGAGTTAGGACAACGTCCGCTGGGGGAAAATATAAAGGAAACTTACTAAGAATCCGCGATAATACAAACCCAAAACCAGTGAAGTTGGCTTGTTCTGTAAATGGTAAATAAAAAGAGAATACAATGATTTGCAAATCATTTTCAACGTATATTCAATTGAAAAGACTCCAAAGACAAGATACTTAACATTCGAACTGGTAAACTTTGTTATTTTTTTGCAAATATTAGCTCATTTGGAATTTGACGAATGCAACATGTTTCAAAAAAGCTGGCAAACAAGACTGAGAAAGTTGAGGAATCCTCATCCACAGGTGGACGGGCTAATTAGGAACATGTGGGTGCCCTGAGAGGGTATAAAAACAGCTTCCCAAAAAATGCTCAGTCATTCACAAACAAGGCTGGGGCGAGGGTCACCACTTTGTCAACAAATCCGTGGGCAAATTGTCCAACAGTTTACGAACATTTCTCAACCAGCTATTGCAAGTAATTTAGGGATTTCAACATCTACGCTTCGTAATATCATCAAAAGTTTCACAGAATCTGAAGAAATCACTACACGTAAGCAGCTAAGCCCGTGACCTTGGATCCCTCAGGCGGTACTGCATCAAAAAGTGACAGTGTGTAAAGGATATCACCATATGGACTCCGGAACACTTCAGAAAACCACTGTCAGTAACGACAGTTGGTCGCTACATCTGTTAGTGTAAGTTAAAACTCTACTATGCAAAGCCAAAGCCGTTTATCAACAACACCCAGAAACGCAGCTGTCTTCGCTGGGCCCGAGCTCATCTAAGACGGACTGATGCAAAGTGGAAACGTGCTCTGTGGTCTGACAAGTCCACATTTTAAATTGTTTTTGGAAATAATGACCGTTGTGTCCTGCAGACCAAAGAGGAAGAGAACCATCTGGACTGTTCTAGGCGCAAAGTTGAAAAGTTAGCATCTGTGATGGTATGGGGGTGTATTAGTGCCCAAGGCATGGGTAACTTACACATCTGTGAAGGCACCATTAATGCTGAAAGGTACATACAGGTTTTGGAGCAACATATGTTGCCATCCAAGCAACGTTATCATGGATGCCCCTGCTTACTTCAGCAAGACAATGCCAAGCCAGAGTGGCTTCATAGTAAGAGTGCGGGTACTAGACCCGGCGGAGGAAACTCATTTCGGCCGCTTGTACCCATGATCTTATCCTTTCGGTCATGACCCAAAGCTCATGACCATAGGTGAGGATGGGAACGTAGATCGACCGGTAAATTGAGAGCTCTGCCTTCCGGCTCAGCTCCTTCTTCACCACAACGGATCGGTACAACGTCCGCATTACTGAAGACGCCGCACCGATCCGCCTATCGATCTCACGATTCACTCTTCTCTCACTCGTGAACTAGACTCCGAGGTACTGGAACTCCTCCACTTGAGGCAAGATCTCCTCCCCAACCCGGTGATGGCACTCCACCCTTTTCCGGGCGAGAACCATGGACTCGGACTTGGAGGTGCTGATTCTAATTCCGGTCACTTCACACTCGGCTGCGAACCGATCCAGTGAGAGCTGAAGATCCCGGCCAGATGAAGCCATCAGGACCACATCATCTGCAAAAGGCAGAGACCTAATCCTGCGGCCACCAAACCAGATCCCTTCAACGCCCTGACAGCGCCTAGAAATTCTGTCCATAAAAGTTAGGAACAGAATCGGTGACAAAAGGACAGCCTTGGCGGAGTCCAACCCTCACTGGAAACGTGTCTGACTTACTGCCGGCAATGCGGACCAAGCTCTGACACTGATCATACAGGGAGCGGACCGCCACAATAAGACTCTCTGAGCACTCCCCACAGGACTTCCCGAGAGACACGGTCGAATGCCTTCTCCAAGTCCACAAATCACATGTAGACTGGTTGGGCAAACTCCCATGCACCCTCAAGGACCTTCCCGAGAGTATAGAGCTAGTCCACAGTTCCACGACCAGGACGAAAACCACACCGTTTCTCCTGAATCCGAGGTTCGACTATCCGGCATAGCCTCCTCTTCAGTACACCTGAATAAACCTTACTGGGAAAGTAAGGTACCGGTCATAATTTTCAAAATGGAGGAGGCTGATATCAATACCAGTAATTTGAAATCGCATAAAGGGAAGAAGATTAAGAGCTATTCAGTATGATTTAAGGTCCAAGCTATTGAAGAAAGAACAGTAAGCAGCTATGTTCTATTAATATACCTGTGGAGCCGACGGTCCGACAGACAGGCGGGGCATGCTGGAGCCCGGCCCAAGATGACGGCGTCGGCGAGCGAGCGGAGAGGAGGAGCGGAAGAGCGACCTGGACTGATGTTTTGTTGAAAAATAGTCGAACTGCTCAAGCCATGTCCTTCCAAGACGACAGTTTGAGACCGTCACAATACCGTAGCTGCGTGTGTACAATATGAGTAATAAAATGAATTCCGCCTCCTTGTGGTAGCGGGTGCTAGTGATCCTTCTTGCGACTACTCGGCTGCAGAAGAAGTGACAATGAGTGACGTGAATTGTGCTGGGACGGATATGACGCGGCGAGTGCACGACAGACCTTTTAGGATGTAACACCTATGCTGGCTATGTAAACAACCGGGCTGAAATAGAGCATGTTCCAGTCCTCAATACCCAGTGTATTATTTATACAATAACACTTCCCTGGTGGCAGCGGTGGAATAAAGAGATCACCCACGCAGCAGAACGGGAGGGGGAGTTACCCGAAGATAATTCTGTCGTCGCCCCCGCACTTGAGGAGCCGAGCTAACTGATAGCAGCGGTCTGTTAGCGGTTTTCTAAACTGGACTTTCAATCGAAGCAGGATGTAATAAAGGAAGATCTCCATCGAGATAGAGAGACTTTTAAAACTGAAGAAATATAAGGAGGACTTATATAAACAAGTTATCCATGCTTTCGATGAGAAGGAGCTGGCATGGATTTCATTTATAAGTAAAGGTAAGACCATAAAGTTTTTTTTAAATTAAATGTGCTTTTCATGATGATATCCTTACATCACACTCAAATTTTTACTGCATGCCTGTGGTAAGTGCCGGAGTGAGAAAAGGTTTTAAAATAATTAGCGCATGCTTACTTTTACCGCATGCCTTTTGTAGGCGCAGGAGTGAGAATCGGTTTTAAATTAATTAGCGCCCCGCCGGCAATTCAAAGAAATACGGTAAGTAATTAATATTTAAATGTACGAATATATGTTAGTTATTAGTAAAAGTAACCTTATGAACGCCTCATAGCAAATGATTACGAAGTGTGACCACAAGGCCACCTAGTGGTCAGATGTTGTCAAGCCAACAAAAAAAAAAAAAACAATTTATAAGGAGATGCCTTTATTGTATTTTTTTGGAATCCAGTGAAACCGACAGGAGAAATTGGTCCCATCCCTCCCTCCCCGTACAAACAACCTGAGAGAGAGGGTCCACAGGCGGGCCGTACCATGGTCTTAAATTACACACAAGATAATAACAAAGCGGGTGCATTTCCACAACATGCATTCAAATGGATTTGTATGAAACACAATGACTCCTCCTGCCTGACTTGTCAAAAGAAAAAACTAACACAACTCTTAAAAAAAAAAACAGTTACCTGTCAATATGGTCCTTGGTCAGTCTACATATTGAGGAGGAAAGAAAAAAGGCAAAGACTAATCTCAAGAAAACAAGTTTAAATATGGAAGTGGATCATAACATACGTTCATAATGACTTATTTTTTTCCTTTGTGATATGAGTATAATAGTCACTAAGAATCTGATCTAGGTCAAACTGGGCCCTTCCACTGACTGTCTCCCTGCTGTATCTAAGTAAAATATATAAGTTCCAGTCAAGTAGTTCATTGGTCCAATTAGGAGTGGTTGAGGTTTAGTCCTCCTCACTGCCGCTGGCTGAATGCTCCTGAAACAAACAAGATGCAAACGGTGAGCCCAGAAACGCCATTGGTGACAACCCTCTGAAGACCACCTCGTCACACACGGGCTGGGCCAATAAAAGCATATCAGTATATATCGTCACAGACGCGAGCCATCAAAAATGTGTTGAATGAAATATTCCATATCGCCGGGATTTTACTGACGTCACGTACGAACCTCGTCTCGCTTAGTAAATACGTGGTGGTCAAGCTAGCTCTGTTCTCTAAGGGTACTACTAGGCGCCATGTAGCCTTTCTCCAAGAAAAAATGTCCTATGCTTGTGTTGCTTTCGGCTTTACACATCGTTCAAATGGGAAAAAAAAAAAAGAAGGATACACATTTCTTTAGATTTGCTTAAGAGATAATCAAGAAGAGCAGAAGAGCACAAAAAATGTAGCTCACACTCCAGTCCAAGGGAGCAGAGTCACGGCTCCCTTGGACTAATCACTTTGTTAAAGGTTTGTTGGATGTATTTTTAACCTTTAGTATTTCCCATTTAAGTATTATCTTGATCATATTTGTATTTCCTAAAAAAGGTAAGTTTTTACCAAAGGCAGCAATCATAAATGCACATACATAATGTTGACTTCTACAGTTATAGTTTGATAAACAATCATAAGTGAATCTTTAGCACGTACACAATGTTGACATCTATAGTTATATTTTGATAATCATAAATTAATCTTTCAGCACATACAATCATAAATAAATCTTTCAGCACATAAAAAGTTGACATCTATAGTTATATTTTGATAATCAAGATTCATTTTGATAAATGAATCTTTCAGCACGTACACAATGCTGACACATAGTTATATTTTGATAATCACAAATGAATCTTCAACCCCGGAGAAAATGTTGACATCTATAGTTATATTTTGATAATTAAATCAATCTTTAGTTATATTGTGATTAACAATCATAACTGAATCTTTCAGCACATACAATCATAAATAAATCTTTCTGCACGTACAAAACGTTGACATCTAGTTATATTTTGATAAACAATCAAATGAATCTTTCAGCACGTAGACAATGTTGACATCTATAGTTATATTATGATAATCATAAATGAATCTTTCAGAACATACCCAACGTTGACATCTATAGTTATAGTTTGATAATCATAAATTAATCTTTCAGCACGTTGACCATGTTGACAGCTATAGTTATATTTTCATAGTCATAAATGAATCTTTCAGCACATACACGATGTTGACATCTATAGTTATATTTTGATAAACAATCAAAAATTAATCTTTCAGCACGTACACAATGTTGACACATACAGTTATATTTTGATAATCACAAATGAATCTTCAAGCCTGGAGAAAATGTTGACATCTATAGTAATATTTTGATAAATAAATGAATCTTTCAGCACATACACAATGTTGACACCTATAGTAATATTTTGATAATTATAAATGAATCTTTCAGCACATACACAATGTTGACACATAGTTATATTTTGATAATCACAAATGAATCTTCAACCCCGGAGAAAATGTTGACATCTATAGTTATATTTTGATAATTAAATCAATCTTTCAGCACATACACAATGTTGACATCTATAGTTATATTTTGATAAACAATTAAATGAATCTTTCAGCACATACACAATGTTGACACCTATAGTAACATTTTGATAATTATAAATGAATCTTTCAGCACATACACAATGTTGACATCTATAGTTATATTTCGATAATGACAAGGAAAAACATGTGTGCCACAACAACAAACGTGGCAGTAGACAACTTTACACGAGCAAAAACAAATATTTATCCGGATAGTCTTGATACCAATGTCCTTGACCCAGACACACACAAAGTTGTAGACTTTGCTTTTCCAAGTTTCATCTGTGATGTTGTGTAGAATGTTGTCTGGAGCACAATAGTTCCATATGTCTGGGAACGCCACTGACGTATAATCCTTGATATCACTCCACAAAACTTTTGCTGAGAAAGTATAGGGAACTATTTCATTGTATGATTACCGCATTTTTTCGGATTATAAGTCGCTCCGGAGTATACTTCGCACCGGGCGAAAATGCATAATAAAGAAGGAAAAAAACATATATACGTATATATACGTCGCACTGGAATATAAGTCGCATTTTTGGGGGAAATTTATTTGATAAAATCCAACACCAAGAATATACATTTGAAAGGCAATTTTAAATAAAGTATAGTGAACAACAGGCTGAATAAGTGTACGTTATATGACGCATAAATAACCAACTAAGAAGGTGCCTGGTGTGTTAATGTAACATATTATGGTAAGAGTAATTCAAATATCAATCAATCAATCAATGTTTACTTATATAACCCTAAATCACTAGTGTCTCAAAGGGCTGCACAACCCACTACGACATCCTCGGTAGGCCCACATAAGGGCAAGGAAAACTCACACCCAGTGGGACGTCGGTGACAATGATGACTATGAGAACCTTGGAGAGGAGGAAAGCAATGGATGTCGAGCGGGTCTAACATGATACTGTGAAAGTTCAATCCATAATGGATCCAACACAGCCGCAAGAGTCCAGTCCAAAGCAGATCCAACACAGCAGCGAGAGTCCCGTTCACAGCAGAGCCAGCAGGAAAACAACCCAAGCGGAGGCGGATCAGCAGCGCAGAGATGTCCTCAGCCGATACACATAACTATAACATATAGAACATGCTATACGTTTACCAAACAACTTGTCACTCCTAATCGATAAATCCCATGAAATGTTCTTCTTCGATGTCGCTTCTAAACAACTCTGCCAACTCCAAAGGTATGCGCAGCTTCCTCTTGTCGTTTTCTGCTGCATATTTCACTACGTCCAGCTTGTAATCTGCAGTACACCGTTTCCTTTTCGGTCCAATTTTTGTTCAGCGCTTCTCAGTTGTTTTAAGTTACCGCCAACGTTGAAATGATCCATTGTAATAGCTACGGCAGTAGCATATAACATATAGCAGTTAGCATCCCATGACCCACAATGGACTTCTGCCATGACCCGCCTTCGCCGAATTCTTAATGGTTGACATGTGTATGACAATTGCTGACGTGTGTGACGATTGCTGACGCTGTCTCTTCCGCGAATTAGATAAATAATATTTTTTGATGTTTTACGGAAATGTGTTTAGAATTTCACACATAAATTGCTCTGGATTATATGTCGCACCCCCGGCCAAACTATGAAAAAAAACTGCAATTTATAATTCGAAAACTACGGTATCTTTGTGTACTTCATTGTGGAGAATATCAATTATTATACATATTTTTTTCCATCTCTCATTAAAATGACTTTTTTTTTTTTATTATCTGTGAAGTCCTTAGTAAGCTATGTGGTGTGGGAATGTAACAGCACAACAAGGACAACTGGTGAAGAAGAAGATACTTGGGAATGAAGTGCAGTACAACAGAATAGTAATTTATGTGCGGTGTAAAAATGATTGCATCTAAAACCCGTGTGATGGTGCATCATCTTTTACCTCTTCTAGATCATCCTCACTGTCGTCGTCGCTCACCACAGGTTTAGCGCGGACACCTCGGCCCCTCCGACGTTGTCCTTTCCCACCACGCTCCCCTTTCTCCTTGCGGCTCAATTTTATCTTCACCTTCACAGAACGAGCTGGGAGAAACCACAACTTGTCACTTGCAGTGCATTCTTTTCTTTTAATTTGTGGCTAATTAATCAGATAGTTGTTTAATGGCGCCATCTGCAGGCGGGTGGAAAGACTGCTGCAGCTATGAATCCAGCTCTCTCAACATTTTCCAGCAGGAAGTTACTTTGCATGTTGAAGTACAACACTGTAGACCAAAAGTGTATCTAATAACTGCAAGAGGCCTACTGTAGGGTTTAGAAAGGGGGAGCTTGCCAGTTGGAGGAATATTTGACAAAATATGTAGACTAAAAGTGTGTCTAATATCTGTGAGAGGCCTACTATAGGCTTTAGAAAAGGGGCGAGCTTGCCAGCTGAAGGAATATTTGACAAAATAATCGACTGCATGAGTAATGCTTTGTAATAAAGAAATGAAATCAATAAAACACAAATTGATTGCTCACTTCTTTCTTTTTGTCGGAATCGTTCTAATAGTGATGGCAGTTTGAGTATGAAAAATCAAAAAAATGTAAACTTATTTATGTGTGCAGAAACTTTTTACTTTCCTGCCTTTTCAATGGACTGACTCCCATTCCATTTTTTCCCCCCACTTTATTTTTTAAATGAGGCACTTAAATCTTTATCTGCAGCCTAACAAAAAGTAGAACTTTACATTTTCAATATTGATGTAAATGAAATAGTAAAGAAAAGATAAATTCTCTGCCATTTGCTGAGCACATGGCTTGGGTCTCTGTATGGTTTCCAAGTAAATACTGTGTTCTTAAATAACAGTAGTTCTGTACATAATATTTTACATTGTTATTGAAATATAGATGTCAAAAAAAGATAGCCTAACAGTGAACTGCTGTAACACAAGTTGACAGGAAGTGACATAATCCAGTACCGTTATTGACGACTAATAATCGAGAATCAGTCGATCTGTATTTTTTTATTTCACTGATGGATGGCAATTCATTTTATTGTTAATAATGAGGACAATGACATCCTATTTGCTATTTTTTGGTCATTCTCTTGGAGTCAATGAGTGTCCTCCCTGCACATGATTTGATGGAAACATGTTTCTGATACTCACATTCAGACTCTGAGCCTTCATCGAGCTCCTCCTCCTCCTCCTCGCTGTCCTCGCCCTCGCTGTCCTCCTCCTTCTCGATCTTCTGCCTCACGCTGGTGAAGACCGACTGAATCACAATAGAGTCTTCGTAGATCTGATGGTTTCAAGCAGAAAGAGGAGCTTAGCATACATAGGTGGGCAGGAATGGAGGTTTTTGCTGACCAGAGATCCTTCCAAGTTGAAAGTCTGGGCGTTCTGACACAGCAGCATTACGTCCTTCTCCAGGTCATTCAGGCTGCGGTACTTATGGCTGCGAATCCTCTCCTGTCAGTGGGGATTCCAGTGTTAGAAGACAGTCATTAAAAACCAAACATTTCTTGAAAAAGTAACCTTGATCTTCCTGAAGTCGACTGGTTTGCGAATGAGCTCGTAGTACTCAGGCAGCTCTTTGCGAGAAGGCAGCTGGATGAAGACTTCACTCAGCTGTCGTCCGTTACTACAAAGACGAGGACGTTTGTGTCACTTCAGTTGAGACCTTGCGTCACGATTCATTGAGGCACTCACCCGTCCTTGTACTTGATGACGGCGTCAACTATCTTTTTCATCTTCTTGGTGAGGGAGGGGGGGTTCGGAGAGAGCTTCTCAGCAGGCGGACGACCGCGTTTCTTTGCTTTCTTAACCTCCTCGTCCTTGTCACGGCCTCGCCCGCTGCTGGAGCTCGGCGTCACCGTGCCGCCGTCGTGGTCACGGTCTCGCTTGCGCTTTCTGGTCGTCTTTTTGTGTCGCACCTCGTCTTCGATATCTTCAAGATTGCCGTCTTCTATGGCCTGTTGGGGAGGAATCGCTGGTGAGATGACACAAGGACAAATTGTGACACTTCAATTCTCAATGCGACGGAGCGAATGTGATGGTGTGACCTGACGTCTGCAGCAAGAAACCACCAAGAAATAAAAAGTGGCTTTTAGTCATTTTAGCGTGCCCAAAATGTTCAGTTATAGCAATATTGTTGTTGAATGTGCTCAAAAAGTACTTACACAAACACACTTAAATCTTTTGACCAAATTATAAAAAATAAAAAAAGAAGCATAAAATAGATACTCCCTTAATAAAACCCAATATTTGGCATGCTTTGTGCTTCACTAATGGTTTTAGTATTTTATCATTTAAACACTTCCTTGTGATCTACATCAGTAGTCCCCAACCGGTACCGGGCCGCGGCTCGATTAGTACCAGGCCGTAGAAGAATTTTGTATTAATTTTTTTTTTTTATTAAACATTTTTTTTCCTTTTTTTATTAAATCGACATAAAAAACATAAGATAGACCGACCCAAAAAACCTAAATTTTTCATGACAAAAACCTCCCTTTCTCATGACAAAGAAAAAAAAAAAAAGAGAGAATCCGCAGCTACAAAAAGGTTGGGGACCACTGGTCTACATAACATGTCATGGTGGTTGTTTGGTCTAAATGTTGCATAGATAATGTTTTACCGACCATCTCCACGCCGCTTTTTTACAGTCTCTTCAGGAAGCGCCGTTTTGTGGGCTGTCTTATTTACGTGCCTCCACTTCGACAGCTTCTTCTCCCCTTTCAGCCATGTTGTAGTTTTTAGTGCTTCCATATGGAGTTAGGGCTGGGCAGTATTAGTATACCAGTATATTTTAGAAAGCGGAATATAAAGATATTACCGCCATACCGGTATATTTTGGTGTGCTTTTGTTATGGCAGTTTGCGCTTCTCCGCGCCTGACGAGCGAAGCACAGGGCATCCTCTTGGCTGACCCCGGCCTGTTGCGTGTTTACAGAGGATTCTCTGATGCACAATGACAACGTATTATGTGCATCAAACTTGAAAAAAAAAAATGCGGCACTGTGTTGACTTTTTAACTTTCAAGTAATGCATTGCTTTAGTCAGCGATTGCATTCGGCTTTTGATGAGTGAACAACATACACCAATTTTCTTTAGAGCCTACATCTCTTCTAGCGACTTTATCATTAATCTCATCTGTTTATGTTGCCTACTTCTGTTAAATACTCAGTACAGAAGCTAACAAAAGCTTCTCTCTGCTGCTCGCTCGGTGTGTCAAATATTTAACTAAAACTCGGTTAAAAGTGCCTCTACCCATAACCCGTGCGGACTAAGCTACTGTAGTGTAGTGGCTGGGTGGCTAAGGAGTAGTTTTAAACTTAACAGCCAGCTGCTTTCACTGCAGTGAGCAAGAAGAATCTCCATCTATCCCGTGCACAAGTGTGAGGATATAAAACTAACGTTAATGTTTTCTTGTTAGCATTTCAGTGAACATGCTCGCGACAGTCTGTAAGTTTATCAAAGGGCAATTATCAATCACCTTTTTTCAAAAACTTTAATTTTAATCTGTAATACTAACTGTCAGGAGTTTTGCCATCATTTCAAACTGTAAAAGACCGACAACGTGGTGAAATATTGGCACTGTCAGGCAAAGCTGGCATTTCACAATAGTACTACTTGGATAGTGTGGCACATTGCCAGAAAGCACACTTTGTATGTACAGAGCGAACAAGGTAACTATTTGGCAGCAATGCATTGGGAGGGGAAAATTACAAGGATTATACTCCCAGGGATGAGTGCTATGTACACAGCCACCTGACTAAAGCGAGTACACAACATCCTGAAGGACCGATACCACCCAGCACATGGCCTCTTCCACCTGCTACCCTCTGGAAGGAGGTATAGATGGATTCGCACCAGGACCACCAGAATGTCTCACAGTCTGTATCCACAGGCTGTGAGACTGATAATGAACAGCCTGCCTGGACCCTCTTATTACCTCACTCTTCACCACCTCAATAACTGTGCTCTGGACATTGCATCGCTGCAACATCAACATAACTAATACCCATCAGACATCTGATTGTTCCCACCCCCAGCACGCTCCTCCATTTGCGATCTTCTTGACAATGCTAAACTGTAAACTATGGTCAACCTGCACATCAAGGCAGTTTCTATGCTGCTCGACAAAGCTCAAACAAAATCTCGATATGTATGACTTAAGTGTTATTATGATTATTACAATAAAGGAATTGATTGATTGATTGATTGATTGAAGTCTGAGCTCAGAACATGTTGGGGACGGCGTGGCGAAGTTCGTAAAGTGGCTGTGTCAGCAATCTGAGGGTTACTGGTTCAATCCCCACCTTCAACCATCCTAGTCACGTCCGTTGTGTACTTGGGCAAGACACTTCACCCTTGCTCCTGATGGGTCCTGGTGAGCGCCTTGCATGGCAGCTCCCGCCATCAGTGTGTGAATGTGTGTGTGAATGGGCGAATGTGGAAATACTGTCAAAGCGCTTTGGGGAAAAGGGGTAGAAAAGCGCTATACAAGTACAACCCATTTACCATGTTATTAATAGTGACTTGTCATCTCAAAATACAGTATTTCAACAATTTTTTGTCAAATGTGCAATGAGGCTTAATCTATTTAAAATTAATCAATATATTACTCCAATAATCAATGGCTGCTGCCCTATGCCATAGCAATGATAGCACAGGCAGGCAGAGAATAATTTTAACCAGAGAATAATTTCTTCTCCTTAATTTAAATGAGTATTAAACACATAATGACTCGTGAAATTTTTCCACTCAGTACTGGACACCCGTAGTCTTAACAAAATAAAAAGGACTTTAAACGGCCATTCTTAAGAGTAGCGACGCACCTTTAACCACTGCTTCTCAGTGAGGGAGTCGCTGTAGTCCACCTCCTTGCGCTGACGGGACCCTCGGCCAAACATTTTCTCCTCCTCCTCTTCACAGGTCAGCCGCTCCACCTCGGCATCATCTTTCAAAATCCAGCTGGGCAAATCGTCCTCCTCCATTAGTCGAGGTTTCCTCTTGGGGTTGCGGGCGTCCTCGCGGCGTCTGTCCAGATCCATGCGCTGTACATCACAAAAGAAGGTAAGTAGACTCCCATTTGAAAAAAAAATCCATCTCATAATTGACAGGATATCATTAACCATAAACTGTTCAAACTCTTCTTCACTTCGGGCGATCATCTGATTGACAGTCTCGTCGTCAGGCACTTCATCCTCCTCCTACAAGGGATAAGACGGCATGAGTGAGAGAAAGGAGGACTATTGTGACCATCTCTCTGAGAGAGAGAACAACTTTAGCAAACCTTTCATTACTAACTGCATGTATTAGGTGTATAAAGCTTTGCTTATGAAAGTTACTGCAAAACAGTGAAACCTTGATTTCCCAACTTCATTGGTTCTTTCCCCATAAGAAACTACGTAAACATGAATAATTGATTCTTGCCTCAACAAAAGTCCGGATTCTAGTAAAATAAAATCAACACTTTTAAGACAACAACAAGCTTAAATGTCAACACCCACACACACACAAGTTTTGTTGGTGCTCTCCAAAATGTTAACCGTGTTGCTATGATAAAAAAACAAAAAAGGAAACTCATTATTACATTATTTTAGTGAATATTTGTGGATCACCCTACTCTAAATGCTAGCGTTACCACAAAATACCAGACCGCCCTTCATCGCCTTGTGTCTCGGTAGTGCCTTCTCTAAAAAAAAAAAAGTACCCTTTAGTATATTTTTCCTATAAAAGTCCAGTCCCATCTTAAAACGTAAGATTTGCAGTGAGTACAAAGCCCCTGGCTTCAGTGAAAATTCTCAGAATGACTGCGCCGCTAGCTGGAGGCAAACTAGCTAAAACGCTAGCTCAAAGCGGTCTCCTAGCAACCCGAAGCTATGCGGCGGGACTGTGCGACTTTGACTCCATTAAAAATATTTCTGATCACACAAATTGATCTCTAAGACAGGCGCAAGGCACAATAATTGTGGAACTAAACAAGTAAGAAGTGCTGCTAGTCGTCGAAGCTTACAACTAAATCAGCAATGCATGAGTCATTGTCAAACAATATCCCTCACAAATAGTCATTTTTGAAATCCACTGCAAATCCCTCCTTTCTTGGCTACTTTGAAGCCATATGAAGTAACAAAAATACACAAAACTTGGTGAGTGGCAAGAAAAGAAACACACTGAAGCACTTAAGTGACGATCGAGTAATGACGGTATAAACAGGACAATAATAATAAGACTTATAATAATAATAAATGTGATGCAAGGGGCCCCCGCCTCTTTAAAATGGTGAAATCCATGCGGCATGCAAGATGAATGAGATGTTTGGTGTTTGCAAACCGGAAAGGTTGCAAATAGGTGTTCTTAAATCAAGGTTCCACTGTATCTAAATGTCAAATAAGCTAAGCAGAAATGAAGCAAGAACAGCAGAAAGAGGAAATGAGTAATATATCTCGTATGATATTATCAAAGATTTACAAAGAAATAGCATAAACTAAAGAAGAGTGGAGGTGAAATCCTGAAAGAGTGAGGGAATGAAAATGAAATAGAAAAATTAGAATTGGGGCAGCGCATAGGCAGATGTGGGTGGGTGGGCAATTCGGGAACATGTTTTAGTGTCACACCCACCCACGTCCCCCTAGTGCGGCAGCCTCCTCGAGCCCCGACCTCGTCCTGTTCCTCGTGCTCCAGAATGGCCTGCAAGAAGGCCCGGCGCTCACATCCTGACGACTTCTGGTCAAACATGCCCGCTTGGATGACCTTCTGGTCCACATTGAGTTTGTATTTGGCCGCTGCCAGAATCTTCTCCTCCACGCTGTTGACGGTGCAGAGGCGCAGGACGCGCACCTCATTTTGCTGACCGATTCGATGGGCCCGGTCTTGGGCTTGCAGGTCCTGTGAAGTTCAGGTGAAAAATGAACACTTTTCTCTTTAAGAGCACGTAAAACAAACATTTGTACTAAAACCAAACCTATACGTTACCTGATGGGGGTTCCAGTCACTGTCATAGATGACCACCGTATCAGCAGACTGCAGGTTGAGACCCAGACCTCCTGCTCGGGTGCTGAGCAGGAACACAAAGTAGTCAGAAGCTGGGTCATTGAAGGTCTTCAGCAACATCCCACGGTCCTCAGCCTTTGTTGTTCCTGTGAGGAATATTCAAATATTTGAATTCACTATTTAAATTTTCATTTAATATGCTGAGGTCGTATATGGACCCTATATAAGTAATATTAAGTTGGCCGAAGATTGTGTCCCGCAAATTTGACAGCAACAAGCCGACAACACAATGTCCTCACCAGCGGCTAATGTCCCTCCACAGTGCAGCTTCTTAATCAATAATTCTCAGCAAACAGTTTATTTATAAGTATAATTTTCACCGGAAGACTAGAGGACAAGAAAAAAACATGCTACACTACTAGCGATGGGTAGGGGATTCAGTACGATTTTAGCATTGACCGAATCTCACAGGTGCTACCGGGCACAGATTCACGTAAAATCCAAGGATGCTATGTTACGATACCTGGCTTGCGCGTGACATCAAGCCCAGTTGCCGACCCAAGCAGCTCTTCGCACTTTGGCGATCACTCCAGCAGAACCAAGAGTGGACTCCGCCAAACTACTTCTAGTTAATGTTGCAATTTTCAACGCCAACAAAGCAATTGTTTTAAAAAAAATAAATAAAAAACGCTCCAACATGAATAAACTATTCCAAAAATTCGGTAGATTGGTTTGCTATTGACATGTTACAATCAAATATTTGTTTATAAATGTATGCACATTTTGTTGTGCTTTTAAAAAAAATATATATATATATGCACCAATTATATGATGACATCATACTGGTCACGCCCCCACCGTTCTAAGTACATTGGCAATCTGGGGGAAACCTTGTATGTACTTTGAGTCTTGTAAATGTTTTTAACATCAATCTGTTGATTCAATTGAGGAGTGAAAAAATATTGCACCTGTTTTTATACTGCTTGATTTTATTGTTCCACACACTTGTTTGAAAATATGTTTTATATTTATTTCCAGATTTATTTTTTGGGATTGACTTTAAGCCAATTTTTCAGGTAAAGCCCTACATCAAAAAGCAGCTGAACCACCTAAATTTGCAGCAGAATAAAAACACCAAACCAATACTTGCAAAAAGCTTCAGTGCTAGTTAGGTAAGAATTGTCAGTATTACAAATGTAAGGAAGGAGTGTCTCACCATCCAGACGTAGGTATTTGAAGTTGCGGTAGGCAAAGTAGTCCTCCATAATGGTCATGAGTGTGGTCATCTGACAGAAGAGCAGCACTTTGTGGTCGGTGGCCCTTAGTTTGGGCAGGATGCGATCCAGCAACTCAAATTTCCCAGAGGAACGGTACAAATCAGGACTTGACAGGCAGAAAATAAAAATGATCAAAAACTTGCAGGGGTGTCTTATCAGTAGATCCTCCATGATTCACGCCTTGGTATTCACATTAACCGTTCAACAGGTTTTAATTTCTGGCAGGATAAGCAAAAGCTTGACAGTCAGTTGATTACGTGCAGATGCTGATATACCTACAATGGGTCTGGAGCAGTCTTTGCCTCATTCCTGTAATAATCCTGCGTGTGACTGATGCAATAAAGACTGGGGTTTGGTTAATTTACCCACACTGCAGTGTACTAAAACAACCACCAAGTAGCGTTTGTGAGCAGATAATGGTAGGGATGTAAGGTATGAAAATCTCACCGTACATTATTAAGGCCAGGCCACCGTACGATATTATTGTGGTATATGTCCAAAAATGGCTTGGTAAAATTGCCATAGTGTGTAATATAAAGTGGAAGGAATGTTTAGAATAAAAACACTTAATCTAATTGAAAACAAACATAATTCTCAAATGTTCCAATCATATTGATTTTACTAGAAACGTACTTAAGTGCAAAAAAAATCTGTACGAACATCAGTTTCAATATTAAAAAAACAAAACTTACAGTTAATGTCTTTAAAGTGACAATGTAATCCAGTGTAACAAGTGTAAAACAATGTTCACTTTAGTGCCTTTCAACATTTACATTATGAGAAGCAATGTCCTATACAGTCTGGAAAATGTTTCTCAGAAAAGCTAACTAGAACTTTTAATAATGTAAATACCACAAACTGATGTTAAGCTTCGCTGGCTTTGAATATCTCTTCTTGGTGACACTTTATGAGGTGGGGCAGCTGGAATAGGCTCCAGTCCCCCAGGCGAAATCGCGAGACAAGCGGTGGGAAAATAAATGGATGGATTGAGGATGTATTAAGTAGCTGTTTACTCGTATTTTCTGCCATGAACATTTTTGTTGTGGTGATTTCCGTATATGCGGTGCGACCGGCTGGCTCAGCTTCGCCTAACGCAGATTTTCTAACCTCTGCCAAAGAGATTATGTTTGTCTGTCTGTTAGCAACATTACTCAACCCAGTTATGAACAGATTGAATATCCCCCCAAAAATTCCTTTTATCTATGATTAGTACAAACAATTCGCTTCCTGCTTATGGCGTTCCACACCCCAACCTTGCCTTTCCCCCGCTGCGCAGAGTTTTGGGAGATGTAGTTTATTTAAAGACCAGGCCAACGCTAAAGCGCCAGAAAAAAACTACACGCGCCAAGTTTTGGTTTTAAACTGTTACACGTCACGGCATTATTGTGAAGACTTTGAAACCCAAATACTCTAAAACACCGTTACATCCCTAGATAATATTGCATTATAACTTTCTCTTTCAGATCGCTGGTGCATTCTTCACTCAGACTAAGTGAGACCTTTTTTGAGGACATTTTCTGCAACAACAGCCATTTCAATTTAATGAACATGGCCATTTATTTGCGGGATGAATTAGAACACAACTCTCTTGAAGAGCAGATGTACTGTACAAATCATGTTTAAAACTTTACATACCCACTCACTATTCCTCCAGAATACCCAAGATGCTCTGAGAAAGACTCCTGTAAAAGCACACAAAAAACATGCATACTTTATCTGCGTAACAGACATAACATCATTCACTAGATTTAAACAAAAACTGGTTTGCACCTCTATGTGCTGGAACATGTAGGGATGGTTGCAGATCTTTCTCAGCTGCATGATTGTGTTCATCAGCGTCTTGGTGCCACCTTTACCCTGGAAGAAAACATTAGGATAGACACCTGTCAGTCTGCACATTTGACCCAAAAAAAGTTACGGTTGCACTAATAATTTTTTCTAGTACCTTCTTGTCTTTCTCGGATCCATCTGTGAGCAGGACTCCCTTTGCCTGCATGTGTCTGTACAACACTCTCTGAAGGGCTGACATGTCACATTTGATAACATACTCCACCTACCAAACAACACAAAACAACCTAAGTCAGGGAAATAAATATATACATACAAAATAAGTATAAAAAAAAAAGACAAAAAAAAAAGCTATGTATATATATATATACATAGATAGCTTTTTTTTTTGTCTTTTTTGACAACTTTTTTTACTTTTGACAAGAACAAGGAAGTTTGATCACGTTACGCCTATTCTGTATATACCTATGTACACATATATACCTATACAGTATATACCTGTATACATATTTACCTATGTATATAGCTTAAGATATATATATATATATATATATATATATATATATATATATATATATATTTATATATTAGGGGTGTAACGGTACGTGTATTTGTATTGAACAGTTTCGGTACGGTTCGGAGGTGTACCGAACGAGTTTCCACACGGACATATTAAGTTGCGTACAGCATGTTGTGTTAACAATGCACACCGAGGCACAACACAAGGCATGCTAGCAGCGACCGGGCTACGATAGACTGACAATACGTCCTATTTTCACCGGACAAGTCCTCTTTTGCGGGGCTGTCCGGGTGGAGTTTCTTAAATGCCTCAACTGTCCGGCATTTGAAGTTCGGGTTGCGTGTATTTTCAATGTACGTTCAGGGTTAAGAAGGGGTTAAAAACAAAAATTGTGTGTGCAGCAGCATTCGTGAGGAAGGGGCAGAGACAGACAGAGCGAGAGAGTTATGATAAACGCGCGTGCATCGCCAAGCTCTGCTTTTTACCTATAGATTTATCAGATTTAATTTTTTATTCTCTATAGCAGGAGTGTCAAAAGTGTGCCCTGGAAGCCATTTGCGGCCCACAGCTAATATTTTAAAGGCCCATGGCACATTCTAAAAATACTATTAAAATAAACAAAGACAAGCAAAAGTGAAATAAAAAAGCTTAAAGACTAAATGTCCATCCATCCATCCATTTTCTACCGCTTATTCCCTTTTGGGGTCGCTGGCGCCTATCTCAGCTACAATCGGGCGGAAGGCGGGGTACACCCTGGACAAGTCGCCACCTCATCGCAGGGCCAACACAGATAGACAAACATTCACACTCACATTCACACACTAGGGCCAATTTTTTTTTTGTGTTGCCAATTTTTTTTTGTGTTGCCAATCAACCTATCCCCAGGTGCATGTCTTTGGAAGTGGGAGGAAGCCGGAGTAAATGTAAGTCAGAAAAAGTTGCAACGTTAGCTAATAAAACAAAGCTGTTTTTTTTTTTCAAACTGTCATTCCTCAAAACCAAATATTTAATCAAAATCAATGTTATTATGAATTATTGACCTATCCCAAGGTTCAGTCTACTTCACATCAAATATTCCACTAAGAAAAATATTTTTGGTGGAAGATTTTTCAAATTTGGTAAATAAATAACCAAAAAAATGTATGTTTTGTTGTTTTCTTACTGTACCGAAAATAAAGCTAACCGTGACCTCTGAACCGATGTATGTACACCCCTAATACACACATACATATATATATATAAATATATATATATATATATATATATATATATATACATACATACATACATACATACACACACACACACACAAACAAACAAACAAATATACAAAACTGAGGTTTGCATGTGCTGAAAGTTACAATTCAAGCAGCAAAAAGATGATAGCAAAACTGAAAAGTTTCACTTGGTAAAAAACAAACAATGTTAATTTTTTTTTTAATTTGTCATCCAGGCTATTGACACAAAAATCAGGGAGGAGACAAACCTTCTCCGGCAGTTGGGCCTCGACTTCTTTTTTGAGTCGGCGCAGCAAAAAGGGTCTTAGCACCTTGTGTAGACGTCGAATAATGAGGATGGTCTCTTCTTCATTTAGGTCAACCTTGGAGAAAGAGCGAAGAGAAGGTACATTTAAAATAACTACAGTCATAATGTTTTATTTACACTATTAGCAAGGCTGTCTACATTAGCCATGTTTTAATATGATGAATTAAGCCACCGATAAATTAGAGTGATTTTAAATTATTTGTTAAAAGGAACATATGATTTTAATCTACATCTAACATTAGTGATGGGTACCAAATCCAGTACTTTTTGGGCACAGACCGAAACTCACAGGTCCTACCGGGCACCGATTCACATAAAATCCAGCGGTGCTATGTTTTGGTACCTGCATTGCACGTGACGTCATATCCGGTTGCCGACTCAGCCGGCTCGTTGCACTTCAGCAGTTGGCGATCACTCCAGCAGCACTGAGAGCGGACTAAGCCTAACTCAAGAAATTGAGGTAAAAAATGCTCCAACTTAAGTTCTCCAGTTAAGTGAGGTTCTATTTCTATTTCTATTTGATCTGCCGTTTCTTTTCTTTTTCTTCTATGTCCCACTCTCCCTTGTGGAGGGGGTCCGGTCCGATCCGGTGGCCATGTACTGCTTGCCTGTGTATCGGCTGGGGACATCTCTGCGCTGCTGATCCGCCTCCGCTTGGGATGGTTTCCTTCCTGCTGGCTACGCTCTGAACGGGACTCTCGCTGCTGTGTTGGATCCGCTTTGGACTGGACTCTCGCGGCTGTGTTGGATCCATTATGGATTGAACTTTCACAGTATCACGTTAGACCCGCTCGACATCCATTGCTTTCGTCCTCTCCAAGGTTCTCATAGTCATCATTGTCACCGACGTCCCACTGGGTGTGAGTTTTCCTTGCCCTTATGTGGGCCTACCGAGGATGTCGTAGTGGTTTGTGTTAATGTTTGTGCAGCCCTTTGAGACACTAGTGATTTAGGGCTATATAAGTAAACATTGATTGATTGAAAAATGTGTTGGCTCGATGCTAAGATACATTAGCTTTGCTGATGACATGCTACTAACATTAATAACATTAACAATTTTAGCTGGCGATTTCAACACCTCCAAATTTGTTAATGAAAACTAAAGCTAACCAGTTAAGATGCATGTTACAATCAAACAGCTGCTGCGTAATATGTACAATACTTATTACAGAGTGAGAACAAGCACTTTTCGTGTCGTCCTCGCCAGTTTTGGGTCCTAAATGGCTGTTAAAGTGTACCAACTTGTCGAAATACCTACTCAGACTTCTTTCCAGGTGAGAGGCATGACTTATGATTTACAATACAATTACAGGAAACAAGAAAGCAGCAACACTCCATGTAAACATAGGGACACATGGAAGTGTCGCTATGAATAGTTTGTCTGCGTTGGCGCTGAGAAAATTAATATCACTAATACTTTGTTGATATTCAATGATATTCAAGTCACCAAATGTAAATTGAGTATTGTTGGCGTTTTTGAATGGTTGTTTATTGGATTTTATTGGCGAAATAGTGGAGCTCCCATTGGCTCTGCTGTAAGCTGACTTTTACTAATATTTGGAATGCATGAAAAAAAAAGTCCATGCGTTGTCATGCCTTTTGATAATGATTGTGCACAATACACAAACTTCCCAAAAGAGTGAAGTTCCCCTTAAACACGCACAAAGTACCAAAAATTGGTACCGGTATCAATTCCCGGGTACCAGGAATTGGTACTGCATCGGTTCTGAAGTGAACAGTACCCGTCCCTATTTAACAATTCCTTGTGGTCTAAATAGTATTCATTGGATATGCTTCTTAGTGTGCCACAATCACATTTTTTACCCACTTTATGCATATGTCTACAATGTGTTGGTGTGTGGAGGCATTCGGTTTGGATTTTATTTAAAACCCTCTATGCAGGATTGTATCGGTCTGTCCACCTATGCTCGAGCATGCGGTTAGTATATCCTGCTACAATGTAGTAGTGTAACATGTTTAGCTATCTCACATCCTCCATTGATACTTGTAAGAAACAGTTTAGTTGTCGCCGTGGAGGAGAGGATTGCAGACTTAGAAGTGGCTTTGAACTGTGGAGTGACGTTAAGCGCCAGCCTCCGAGCGAGGACACTACATTGCATCGAGGACGCGGCCGTTCGTTTGCAGGACACAGATAGAATGTGTCAACATGCATTATCACTACTGTATTAAAACACTATCGTCGACCGAATTTATATAATTGGTATAGACTATATCGTGCTTACCTACACTACATAATGCGCACTCTTAAAAAGACTGCAAAACACAGCATTCAGAGGCATCCAAAACTTCTCGCAAGGTCACGCTCGAGATGAATGAACCCTAAGATTTGACGTACAACAACTTGTGACCAAAAGCTCACCTTCTCGCCGGTCATGGCGAAAGGGGCATTGAACCATTGTTCAAAGGTGCTGCAGCTCTTGAAAATGGTGGGCAGGAGGAAGTTGAGCAGCGCCCAGAGCTCAGGGAGCTTGTTCTGCAGAGGAGTGCCTGTGAGCAGCAGCCGCCGTGGGGCCAGGTAGTGCGTGTTCAAGACCTGGGTCAGCTTACAGTGGTGGTTCTTCATACGATGGCCCTCGTCCACAATCATGTACTTCCAACGAAGCTTTTTGGGGAAGATTATGGGAACAGAATAAGTGAGGCAGGAAATAAAAGTTGATGGATTTGATGTAAGGGTGGATGCATACCTTAGCTAGCACCTGCTTGTCTTTGATGATGTACTCGTACGTGGTGAGAAGCACATTGAATTTGCCGCTGCGCAAGGTAGGAACAAATGCACGCCGAGCAGCTGGAGACCCCTGAAAAATAAGCATCAACCTACAATTACTCTTGTCCATTAATAATTGCTTTTTTTTTTTTTTTTAAACAAATGTTACCCATAATTTGAGCCCAATACTACAAATCTTACCTTGTACGAGACCTTCACGACAGATGGCGCCCACTTATCAAACTCGTACACCCAATTGGACAGAGTTCTAAGAAAGAAAACTTTTGTGTAAGGATTCAGCCTAAAAAAAAAAATAGTTACCAAGGACACAATTGTATCATTTGTGTACTCACGAGAGGGGTACAATGATCAGGAAAGGCCCATTGATCCGCTTGTACTCCATGAGGTAGGTGATTAGGGCAATAGTCTGGATAGTTTTTCCCAAACCCATTTCATCAGCCAGGATGCCATTTAGGTTGTTGTTGTAAAGTGACACCAGCCACTCTAGCCCTTTGATCTAAAGAGAAAGACCATGTTCGCATCAGTCCGCTAAACGCACGCTTGTTCCATTCCGTCAGCCTTGGCTAGTGGTGTACCTGGTATTGCTTGAGCTGTCCGTTGATCAGCAATGAAGACTGTCTGTCCACTTTCTCTGTGACAGCGTGAGCCACAGCATAGTAAGACTGCAGGCCTCGGTTGAAAGCTGCGTTACCGTACTCATCGTCCACATCCTGCTTGGCATGCCTGAGCAAACAAAAACAATGTAAGTTTGACTGCAGAAAGAGAAAAAGAAAAAGTGTGTAAAATTAATCTTCAAAAGTTACTTTACAAAAAATATAGGCTCCTGCACCTCCTTCGACCCCAAAAGGGACAAGCGGTAGGAAATGGATGGATGGATGTAAAATAAGTACTGTCCCTACACTAAAATCTCTGGATGTGCTTTGAGTCTTAAAAGGGATCCTGATGAATTCTGTCTTTTCTGACTAATAAATGTTACATTGCTGGATACTCGTGTTAAACAATGTCTCAACATCAAATCTTAAAGGCCTACTGAAACCCACAACTACCCACCACGCAGTCTGATAGTTTATGTATCAATGATGAAATATTAACATTGCAACACATGCAAATACGGCCTTTTTAGTTTACTAAATTGCAATTTTTAATTTCCCGGGAGTTTAGTCTTGAAAATGTTGTGTAATGATGACGTGTACGCGTGACGTCACCGGTTTTTAGGAAGTATGAGCGCTGCGCACACACACAGCTAAAAGTCGTCTGCTTTAATCGCATAATTACACAGTATTTTGGAGATCTGTGTTGCTGAATCTTTTGCAATTTGTTCAATTAATATTGGAGTCAAAGTAGAAAGATGGAGTTGGGAAGCTTTAGCCTTTAGCCACACAAACACATTCCTTGTTTAAAATTCCTGGAGGTGAAACTTTACAATGGATCAGAGCGCGGTCAAGCGAACATGAATCACGACGGAATGTCAACCAGCAGTTTTCGGTGAGAAAATTGTGGTAAGAAGTCGCTTCTTACCGGAGATCAGCTGAGATTGTGCCTTCCATAGCTGCCGTCGACTCCCCTGAGACATTGGCGTCAAGACACCCGTGGAGACAAGCCTCCGACTATCAGGTACTGTTAAACTCTCTAAAACACTAGCAACACAATAGAAAGGGATTTCCCAGAACTATCCTAGTAAATGTGTCTAAAAACATCGGAATCCGTACCAATGCAATCGCGTTTTTTTTATCCTCAATATCCTCAAACAGGAATCTTTCATCCTCGCTCAAATTAATGGGAAAATTGTTGTTTTCTCGGTCCGAATAGCACTTTTTGTTGGAGGCTCCCATTAAAATCAATGTGAATATGTGAGGAGCCATCAACATGTGACGTCATCGTCTGCGAGTTCCGGTAGAGGCAGGGCATTTCTTTTAGCACCGAAAGTTGCGAACTTTATCGTGGATGTTCTCTACTACATCTATCCATCCATCCATTTTCTACTGCTTATTCCCTTTTTGGGGTCGCGGGGGGCCCTGGCGCCTATCTCAGCTACAATCGGGCAGAAGGCGGGGTACACCCTGGACAAGTCGCCACCTCATCGCAGGGTCAACACAGATAGACAGACAACATTCACACTCACATTCACACACCAGGGCCAATTTAGTGTTGCCAATCAACCTATCCCCAGGTGCATGTCTTTGAAAGTGGGAGGAAGCCGGAGTACCCGGAGGGAACCCACGCATTCACGGGGAGAACATGCAAACTCCACACAGAAAGATCCCAAGCCTGGATTTGAACCCAGGACTGCAGGAACTTCGTATTGTGAGGCAGATGCACTAACCCCTCTTCCACCGTGAAGCCCTCTACTAAATCCTTTCAGCAAAAATATGGCAGTATCGCGAAATGATCAAGTATGACACATAGAATGGACCTGCTATCCCCTTTTAAATAAGAAAATCTCATTTCAGTAGGCCTTTAAGGTTCATGCATTTTGGTGTGAGCATTTATGCAGTTTTGCAGTCTGGCCATGTGACGTCACAGCGAGATGGACACACTTATTTGGAAATTAAGTCAAGCTCTCAGCCAGAGGGTTCAGGACATTTTCATCAAAACCGTGGCATGCCCATAATTACACTGATGTGCAATATGAAGTAAATATAGGTTCATAAGGTTTATTTTTCGATGTAAAAAAATAAATAGCAATGATTTTAAGACATATTTAAATGGATCCAAAATATAAAATAATGATACTCTAAGAGGTTTCATTTGCTATCTAGGAACAATATTCAGAAACGAACATCTTGCAGACAGACTCAAAAACGGGTTATAAATGAAACTGTTGCGCAAAAAGTTACACCAAAACATATCCAAAACACATTATCTGGACCACTGATTCTTAAACACAGCAAAAAAAATCTGTTTCTAAACTGTGGTCCGTATGAGCCGCAATGGTACTACGTTGTCATACACTTTTTCACCAGCTGTGGGTCTCAGTACAATATCAAACAAAAAGAAGTTCGGAGCTTCAGTCATAGATTTTTTTGTGTAAAAAATATGACTGAAGTGGTGACACTGTATTATCATTTGCACTTTAAATTTCATTGACAGTTTCAGAAGGACATTTCTTATTAAGTTAACATTTATTTACTTTAGCACTGCAGAATTGTATGCAAATGTATCTTTCATCAGTTTTTATGAGTCCCTTCTTCTGCAGTCTAATTTGTATTTGTTTTTGTAATAGGCCTGACTTAAGCCTTGATAATAATCTTAGTGATGTTGATTAACACATGATTTCATATAATTTGACAAGGTTTATCCTGTTAAACTGCAAGTAGGTCTGACAACATTATTGAAAACAAATTAAATCTATAGTGAGATTACTAATTCTGTGTTAATACCCAAGTGGCCCACAGGCTCCTCTATAGTGGAAAAGTTGGGCCCACAAGTCAAAAAGGTTAAGAACCTTTGATCTAATCCACAAGGAAATGTTTTGTTTTTTAAGTTTAAAATCATCATAGGTCCCCTTTAAATGATAAGCCAATGCAGTAAGATAAAAACAGACATTTGATTTGCTAATGCAAAAAAAAAAAAAAAAAAAGAAGGTATTTCCGTAGGTAATGGTGGCTTCTTACTCGATAATGTGCGCGACATCCACCTCAGACACGTCTTCACTGTCTGGGTCAGGGATCTTCTTTTTCTCCTCTGACTGAGAAGAAGCATGTGGTTGATCATCCTCTTCCTTTACAAATCAAGGTGAGAAAATGTCAGGTAGAACAAAACAAAAATGAGTCTACTCGGTACAAAATAATCAACAGTCCAATATACCTCTTCTTCCTCTTCTTCCTCTGAGCCACTGTCTTCACTGTCTGAGCGTGGCGCTACTTCATACCTACAAAAGACCAAATTGATTTGTTTGTGCTGCTCCGGAAGACATCATATTCTCAGTGACATGGAACAGCGTTGATCAGCATTTTTTCATACAAACACGAATTGTACATAATATATACAAAATTATGCTGACCCTGGGTTCATTTCAAGCCAGGTTTCCAGCTGACCCGCTTTAGGTGCATCGACTCCAGTCAGGATCTTTCCACTATCCACATGAATGACTTTCACTGGGAGGTCACTCATTTGACTGGTCTCATCTAACGGCTGGGAGAAAAGTACAAAAAAATGTTGATTAGGGAAAAAACTCATTAGCTGTGAGCCTCTGAACCTCTAATCTGGGGGTCGGCGAGCCGCATGTGGCTCTTTAGCGCCGCCCTAGTGGCTCCCTAGGGCTTTTTCATAAATGCATGAAAATGGAAAAAGGATGGGGGGGGAAATATATATTTTTTTAATATGGTGTCTGTAGGAGGACAATCATGACACAAAGCTTCCTAATTGTTATAAATCCTTCTCTTTATATTAAACATGCTGCAATGTTGAGTAATTGGCTAGTGCCATTTTGTCCTACTACTTTTGACAGTCCATTAACTCACCGTAGTTTGTTTACATGTACAACTTTCTCCGACACTGCCACAGAAAGACATGTTTTATGCCACTACTCCGTCTCATTTTGTCCACCAAACGTTTTTGGCTGCGCGTGAATGCACAAAGTTGAGCTTTGTTGATGATATTGACTAATGTAGAGTGATAATCAGACCTATTTTGGTCAGTGCATAACTGCAAGCTAATCAATGTTTTTGATTGATTGATTGAAACTTTTATTAGTAGATTGCACAGTTCAGTACATATTCCGTACAATTGACCACTAAATGGTAACACCCGAATAAGTTTTTCAACTTCTTTAAGTCGGGGTCCACATAAATCAATTCATGGTAAACATACTAACATGCTATTTTGGCTAGCTGTATGTACATATTACATCATCATGCCTCATCTGTAGGTATATTTGAAGTAATTTAATTTCCTTTACTTATGTCCTCTGTGTATTTCATTTATATTTGATGTCTCATGACACATAATCTGTATGTAATGTTGGCTGCATTTCGGATAGTTGTTTGCGTGCCATGTTGTTCCAGACCACAGCAAACTTTACACAGCTTGCAAAGATTGTATTAACTCCATTAGAAGACAGCCTGCCGTTTCCTTTAACTTGGACACATAAATTCCAGGAGTTACCTCATCCTCTGACAAGCCTCAGTTTTACTAATGTTTTCCAATTTTGTAAAATGTGCAGAATAATTATTAAATTTCAACACTTCTGTTTACGAAGATTTATGTCAGCCTGCGACACAGTCATTTTGATAGTAGGCTAATATAGACCCATCATCATAAACACTTACATAAAAAGACTTTTAAGTCATTTTGATAGTAGGCTAATACAGCTAATAAAGACACGTGTTGTCTTTATCATAACACCTAAGACTTTGTCATTTTGTCAAAGTTAAAGTACCAATGATTATCACACACACATTCACACTAGGTGTGGTGAAATTTCCCCTCTGCATTTGACCCATCCCCTTGTTCACCCCCTGGGAGGTGAGGGGAGCAGTGGGCAGCAGCGGTCATTTTTGGTAATTTTACCTACAATTCCCTGATGCTGAGTGCCCTAGAAGGGATGTAATAGGTCCCATTTTTTACTCTTTGGTATGACTCGGCCAAGGTGCACAACACTGCCATAGGACACCCATCTGTACTGACCGTAAAACATGAAAGAGGCGTGACTTGGCGGGCCAAGCCACGCACGCGCCTGTGGCGGATTTCAAATTGATTGCGATGTGCTTGAGAAGAAATGTGCTTAAATTTTTGCGTCCTAACACTTCCATACATCTGAATTTTTACTTAGTACGCCATTTTCTGGATTTGATCATACGTCCATTTTTAGTACAAAAGCCACTCAAGTCCTTTTACATTAGGCCGCTGGACCTCCACATCCAGCATAATCACCTTCAAGATCATCTGAGATCAGTCACACGGCCAGCCGCTGCAAAAACCGGTTATCATGACCAAGTAATTTCAGCACAAACAAGCAGAAAACGTCTCAGGGAAGCTCGTCTGCAACGATTAGTCAACATTGTCAACAATAAAATTTGTCAGCGACAATTATGTCGACAATAGCCATGACGTCACTCGTTTTTAGCCAAAGTCAGTCAGCTAAACTTTGTTGACATCAATTTAAGTACTTTTTATAGCAGCGTTAATTTGCATGGTCATAAAAAAGACACTTTAGCACTCACGCACGCACACACGCCCTCTATTAAACAGACAACTTTGTAAGAATTAATCAATTATACAATTCTACAAATTGAGTCTATTAAAATGCTAAAACTGCCAAGTTAATAATCAATACACCAGTGTGCAACTTTTTAATAGTCACAAAATGTTTTTTTCTTTTTGAGGAAGTTATGTAGCTGAGATAGGCACCTGCGACCCAATAAGCGGTATAGGATTGTGTTTATTTTTTTGGTTTTTTAACTTTTTTCTTTGATACCTGTACATAAACAAAGTTTATTGTTTTTTCAGCACTTGGCCTTTCTTTTCTTTTAAATGGACAACATTTTGTTCGTTATTTTTTGTAACAGCTGAATGAGCAGCACAGTTAATGTGTACATGAACATTTATAATTAAACATTTATCTTTGTTGTTTGTAAGCACATGCCTAAAATGACTTAAGCTGCATTTCAAAGTCAATGGAAAAATTAGAGCCATTAAATATGTGCACGCTTTATTATCTGATTAGTCGACTAATCGTTAAGATAATCTTTGACTAATAGACTATCAAACTAATCATAAGTTGCAGCCCTAGTCATAACCCACTTAAGTGGGCAATCACTCACATTCAATGGTGTCTGGCACTTTGGGAAGGTGTGCTTACGAATTAATCACAGTTTTCATTGTTTAGGCCAGGGGTCGGCAACCCGCGGCTCCGGAACCACTCTGATGTGGCTCAGCCGCATACTTGCCGACCGCCCGGATAAGTCCAGTAAATTTCCAAATTTTAGTGTCTCTATCAGAAATCTCCCGGGTAAACATTTATCGATTTTCACCCAGACATCAACTTTGAGGGCGTGCCGTGATGACATTGCCTTGAACACCCTTTCTACATGTAATCGCGCCAAGATTTTCACCATGCTATGTGCGTGCCGGCCGGCCACATTTTGAATGCGACTTTTATCCTAACGCAAACGCTACTGCAAGGCATACTTGTTCAACAGCCATACAGGTCACACTGAAGGTTGTGATATAAACCACTTTTAACACTCTTACTAATATGCCCCACACTATGAACCTACACCAAACGAATGACAGACATTTCGAGAGAACATCCTCACTATAACACAACATAAACACGACAGAACTAATACCCATAATCCCATTTTTCCCCTGACTCTTACGGGCTACAATATACACCCACGCCCACCTCAACCGACGCACGGAGTAGTGGGGGTGGGGGGGTTGGGTTGGTGGAAGCTGGGTGTATATTGTAGCCCGGAATAGTCAGAGATACATGGGATTATGGGTATTTGTTCTGTCGTGTTTATTTTGTGTTACAGTGCCAATGTTCTCCTGAAATGCGTTTGTCATTCTTGTTTGGTGTGGGTTCACAATGTGGCGCATATTTGTAAGAGTGCTAAAGTTGATTAAATGGCCACCCACAGTGTGACCTGTATGGCTGTTGAATAAAAATGCCTTGCAGTCTGTCACGTGTCTGCAATAGCCTCGTCAAACAATTCTTTGGGCTTTCAAGCTATTTGTACAAGGTGTAGAGGGCGCTAGCGGTAGTGCCATCAATTACGCCTTTATTATTGTTCATTGGGTGAACACCAGCGTACATTCGAGAGAATAATGGCGGTTAAGTTATGGTTTGGGCAACGAACACAGGTGCATTTTATACTAGCCTTTTTTAATGCAGAGAGATACCGTGACCGGAACATGAGGCCCATTGTTTCATCCACAACGGTCACCACATGTAACGGAATGTCAATGCATGTTTCAGTTCCTGCTGATATCCAGCAACTTTGCACAGCCTCTGAGGAGTGGCCCTACATACCACAATCAGCAACCTGATCAACTCTACACTAAAAGAGATTTGTTGCACGGAGTGGGGAAAATGATTAGAGGGGAGGATGTACTCTACAAAGTTGCCGCAGTGCTTTGTGATGGGCTACTTTGCACAACACAACTTACAATGTACAGAGTGATGACACAATGCTTTCCCCACAGACATTAAGAGTTTTGAACAAGTTTAATTATTAAGGTTGTCAGCCAACCCGTTTTGGAGCAGATTATCGAGACAAATTCACTTTCAGCACACCTCAGGCCAATCTATTAAGACATAAAATAATCCGGCATTTGCTGTCTTTGGTTGGGAAAATGGGGATCAAAGCACCCCTGCTGTCTTCACGTGTGCACCCCACAGATTTGTCAACAATATTTGAAATTAATAGGCCTTTTGTGTACACAGACTACATTTTTGAGTTAAACTCACACAAAAATGGAAGCATAAACAAAAGTGTTGTTTCTATTTCAGTGTAAATCTGACTGCATTCCATGTAAAACGCAAATGAGCACTTAAAGCAGTTTTAATGAGGAAATCAAATCTTTAGTGTTACCTCTCCATCAGGTCCAAGAGCAGCAGTACTACCCTCCACGACTTCAGGCTTCTAAAAAATATAAAATCAAGAGACAACGTTTAACAATGTTATAATAATATGAATTAAATCAATTATTAACAAAAACATCTTAAGCTTAATTAGGCAAATTACACATTCACCTTCTTTTTTTTCTTCTTTTTCTTCTCTTTGAGAGCTTGCACGGCTTTGTGGGCTCGCACCAGCTCAGTGAGGTTGGCCACATATTCGTCTGTCTGTTGCAAGAGGTAGGCCAGACGCTTGTCTTTTTTCTGGTCAATAAGTTTTCGATAGCCCTCCTCATCTTCTGCCTGCAAGTACAAGCACCATTACATTGTTGCTTTTTGTGCTCCTTCAAACAATTCATCTCATTTGTGTGAGAAGGTTTGCCAATTGGAGGAGCGCTGTCTCACCATCAGCCTCCGCATTCGCTCTTTCTCAATGCGCTCATTCTCTTTCTTCTGCTCGCGCTCAGTGTTGGCGTGGTATGTAGCCACTGCTTTGGTGGCTTTCTGAATTTTTGCTGTGATGGAGCGATGGTATTCCTTGAAGTCCTTGGCATGCTGCAGGATGCTATTGAGGTATTCCTATGAACAGGAGCAGAAGCTTAGTTTTACGTATTATTTAGCATCAATGAATTTGTTTTAACTATGTTTTGAACGCTAAAAAGTTGACATCAGGGGACAAGTGATTTACAGGCTTGTCTCAAAGAGTGTCTTCAATAATCACTTTGAGGATTTTAGTTTAGGTGGAAAATAATAAATCATTTAGTTGATGCATACCTGATGTTTCTGTCGACGTTTGCGTTCTTGTTCAATCTTCTGCTGTTTCTCAAGCTTCTCAGTTATACGCGCTTCACGTAGAGACTGACGCTTGCTGCGCTTGTAGGCCTTTGCGTTAAGCGCAGTTTCTAGAGCAGTGTCACGGCGCATACAGACCACCACCTCCTGGCGTAGCTGAGGGAACAAAGAAGACCAATTAGTCAGAAAAAAAATATGTAGAGTTTGTGGTCGGTATGCATTGTATAGGAGTGCATACCTGTCTCTGGAAGTTAAGCAGCCGGAGGGCTTTGAGCTCAATGTTAGCCTTGGTACGTAGGTCACCTGCAAGGGAGCCAGGCAAATTTTCCAGCTCCTGAATACGGTGAGCAATACGGGCTTGTAGACTGAAAAAAACAGAACAAACAGGCTTCAGAGCAGACCATCGGACCGTTTTTAATGATAATATCAATGAGGGATTTTTAATCACTGCTATTTTGAAATTGTTACTAATATTGATAATATTCATTTTTGTTTCACTACTTTTAGATTGTACCGTGTCATGTTTGTGTGTCCTCAATTGCTCTGTTTATTGCTATTCGGAATGTTGCTGGGTTGGGTTTGGTTTTGGAATTGGATTGCATTGTTACGGTATTGTTTTGTTGGATTGATTAAAAAATTCATTAAAAAAACATTACAGGGAGACAGAACAGGATCGCTGACGGGTCTGCCAACTTCCGGCGCCTGGATGTCTGTTCCTACATTATATATATACACTTGCAATGTACACATTGATGCCGAGGGTTTTGTGGTTTGTTTTAAAAAGGGCTTTGAAGGCTATAACAGTGACTATAATTCTCTTTAGAATTCTTTAAAAAAATGAAAATAAAACCTTTTGTCGTTGTCTCTCATGATTGTGAACAATACGCAAAATTCCGAAAAAAAAGTGTGGTTCCCCCATAAAAACAATTACTGATTTGGTAAATTTTGGCACAACATAACTGTATGTATTAATATTTATATCAGTTATTTAGGAGTCCCTTCTTGTACAGTGTATATTAGGTTAGTATTTATTTTTGTAGTCAGCCTGTTTTTGTTTTTAAGATGGCGCCGCTGTAGTGGCTGCTGTTGGCAGGAGCTCTGTGCTCTTGTGTCATCCTTTTGGGGTTCCCTCTTGTTTTTTTATACATATATATATATATATATATATGTATATATACATATACATATACATATATATATATATATATATATATATGTACACATACATATATATATATATATATATATATATATATATATATATATATATATATATATATATATATATATATATATATATATATATATATATATATATATATATATATATATACACACATATATATTTATATATATATATATATACATACATACATACATACATTTTTTTCTTCTATCCCCCCCGTTTACCTGTATGTCATCTTTTTTGTAAGGGGCGCTAGAAGCCGGCAGACCCGTCAGCGATCCTGTTCTGTCTCCCTGTAATGTTTGTCTGATCTTGAATGGGATTGTGCTGAAAATTGTAATTTTCCTGAAGGAACTCTCCTGACGGAATAAATAAAGTACTATCTAATCTAATATATATATATATATATATGAAAACAAGAGGGAAAAACAAAAGATTATATATATATATATATATATATATATATATATAAACACAAAAGGATGACACAAGATATAGATATAGATATATATATATATATATATATATATTTTTTTTTTTCCTTTGGGTTCGGGACCCTTTGGAACTGTGTGACAAGGGGTGGCACTTTTATGACCTCTGCGGTGCTTTTTGTGGACTTCTGGATCTGCCTCCCGGGAGCCTTTTGGCCATGGAGACCAGCTGCTGGGTCTTTGCCACACCAGAGTCAGTTTGGAGAGACTGGAGGAGATGCGGATGAAGAGACAGGGCTGCGGAGCTGGCACTCAGCGCCGGGACGGACAAGCTTCACAGTGTCTTGGCTGAATGAGAAGGTATCGGACACCTCAGTCTTCTTGGACGTATCCTCGCTCATCCATGCGGACTGGACACTGGCCGAGAGTTGGTTTGGGACCGAGAGTGGAGTCGGCTCTCTTGGTTGCTTTCTCTGGCCATGCTATCTCCACCCCAGCAGACGACGGTGTGGAACACCGCAGAGGCCACCACAGTGTATATGTTTATTTTACTTTTCATTCATAGCTGTATGTAGAAGTGGCTGGTTGCATGAGCTCCGCTACTTTATTGTCTTTCATGTCCTTTGTGTACTTTGATGTTTCCCTCTTACACACATGTAAGAGGGATGTGTACTATGGCTATGAGTTGTTTTTTTCCCTTGGCCTCAGTCTGGACCCCCTCTCCAGGGGCCCAGGCTTAAACCGATTATTTTATTATATTCTTTGGTTTTTTTCTCCCATTCCCCCCACTTCTTTACCTGTATCTCACCTTTTTTGTAAGGGGCGCCAGTATTTGGCAGACCCATCAGCAATCCTGTTCTGTCTCTCTGTAATATTTGCCTGATCTTGAATGGGATTGTGCTGAAATTTTTAATTTCCCCTCGGGGATTAATAAAGTACAGTATGTCTGATTCTGCTTCTAATTCTGTTAAATAATATTTGTGATTAACACATGGTTTTATATCATTTGACAAGGTTGTAGACTGTAAGTAGGTTATATATAATTATTTAATAATATTAAACTAAAGAGTAAGATTACTAATACAGTGTTAATATTTGAGTGGGCCCCAGTCCCCTCTGTCGTGGAAAAGTCAAAAAGGTTAAAAACACCTGCTTTAAAATATATAATAAATGTGAACTTTTTGTTAAAACTCTTGCTGCAACCAAAGCCAAAACAAGATAATGTTTCAAGAGAAAAGATGTCGTTAGACTTTCTCACCGGTACTCTCTCTCCTGAAGGATCTCCACCGGGTCCAGCCCTCTGGGTTTTTGAATAGGTGTTACGCGGTTCTGTTTCTGGTGAAGCATCATAGGTGGAGGCTGTGCGGGCTGGCCGGGGGACTGCGTCTGAGGGGGCATTACTGGGGAGGCGGCGGGTGGCACAGACGGGGGAGCGGGAGAGGGTCTGCCCGTGGGCTGAGGTGGCATCAGCTTCTGAGGAGGATTGGACGGTGCAGCAGCATTTACCATTGGTCCTGCAAGAGAGAGCAGAATTGTTAGTGTGATTTATTAAATTCATTTATTCCTACAAAAAATAAAAAATAAAATTTCAACCATTCGGTTTACTTTTTTTTTTTTTTTGCCATAATCACTTTCCGCCGGTGTTTTGTTTATATTTTCCGGGTCGAATCATTAATTATTAATTATTATTGATCGACTTCAAAGTAATGCACTTTCCGGTACAATTTCTTAAATTTGGATTCGTCGAAAGTTTTATCGATCACAAATACTGCATTTCCCATATTAGGACTTCTGCGTGTTATTGTTTTCGTTGTGGCGAGCAATAAACCTTAAATGAAAAGCTTAAATGAAAAGTGGCTTCAAAAGCCACTTTTCAGCAAATGGCTCACTTATGACGATGGAAAGATGTTTTGCAAGCCGTTAAACGAGCTAATTAAAAGAACACCTTTAAAACCCGGTGCACTGATTTTCAAAGATCCAGCCTCACCAGGCACCAAACATCATGTTACACCTTTCCTAATTGTCTGCTCCCAGACCGTGGTCGAGCAGCGCAGAAGACACGTTCCCTCAAGGGTCTATATATTGTCAGGGATAACACCCGCCACTTTACCCGGCAGTAGGTCCCTACATCCACCATGCTATTAAAACTCCTGAACCTGCAAGCGCCCCCTCTCCTAACTTGCCCACTCACATACACTCGTCACTCACCCCACATTCCGCCATTCTTAAAGGGGAACACACAGCTTATGGCCATCACCATGCCAGAGATGAAATGCTAGAGGCATTGAGTGCCACTCTATTAAATTACATTGATACCACCTTGCAAAATGTAAAGTTTGTTGGCATTATTTGCCATGAAAGTGGCTGTTTTAAACGACTGATGATCCACGTACAGGTGAGAATTAGGGCTGGGCAATACATCGCGGGTTTGTCTCTGTGCGATATACAAAATGACTATCGTGATAATCAAGTATACGTTCTCAAGCAGCTGCTTTTAGCTGCTGGCATTACACCACAGGCTCTTCTCACTCTCTTGTCTGTCCTTCTCACAGACAGCCAGCGCACCTTTTTAAATAAATCACATACGTATATGCCCTCGCGGAGCAGAGAGGTAGCAGCATGGTAACGTTAGCTGTGGTACGAGCGGTAATAGGAGAGAAAGAAGGTGCAAATCTGGAAACAAATGAAGGAAGAAATAATTCCCAAGAAAAACAGCAGGGGGTCCATTGTCTGGCGGTGGTTTGGCTTCAAGCGGGAATATGTCGAACAGCGTAATTTGTCAAGTGTGGGGGCAATAGCCTTGCTACAAAAAGTAACATTACTGCTAATATGTAGCATCATTTGAAAAGTCACCTGCTGGAGAATGAAGAATGCTTACTCCGCATATCAACATCTCCATTCGGTGCCACACGCCCACTCCACCAAAATGCTGAGATATTACAAAAAGGCCATATCGCCCAGCCCTAGTGAGAATATTAAATCACATTTGTCATATGCCTGTTTTTACACTTTTAATAGTGAAATAAATACTCCCACAACTTATTAAATGAAAATATAGAAAGAAAATACAGCCAGCGGTAAAGTTTAGATTTATGAAGGAAAGAAGAAAGTAAACGAATGTTTATAACTGAATAAATGTACATATGCAAAAATATCTGTTTCTTTCATGTTATGTTTTTTATGAATGAAGTAACGTTTATGACAACCTTTTTCCAAAACAAAATGTAGAATGTGAGATGTAACAGGATAATGCAGACATTTATCATTTTTTTCCAAAACGATTACAGTATTTTTCGGACTATAAGTCGCGTTTTTTTTTGTAGTTTGGCCGGGGGTGAGACTTGGCCAAACTATAAAAAAAATAAAAAAATTAATAAAAACTTTTTTTTTGTTTGTTTGTTTGGTTTGGCCGGGTCTCACCCCCCGCTGCTGTGGAGAAGACTGACTTATAGTCCGAAAACTACGGTACAAAAAAGTGGGACCCAAAGAGTTTAGTGTTGGACCCCTTTTGTATGACTTGATGGGGTATGTATGTGCATGTCTGGGTATCCATACAAATTTCTGTTATCGCACTATACCTTCAGGCCACGATTTCGGGGGTCCATTGGTTGGCTGACCTTGCATCCCTGGGGGCACACCAGCAGGTCCGGGAGGTGGCATATTGGGACCAACCATGCCTAAAAGCATAGGTGAACTACATTTTTAAAACAACTAATACATGAACTAGAATAACTAAAGACACAATTAAGAGATTGGATCAGCTTGGCTTAAAAATGTTTCAACATCTTGTTTGTGGTTTGCGAAGACTGTAACCACAGATAGAAATTGCATGTCAGTAATGTAAATATGTGTAAAAGCTGTTTCCTGTCATTTATACATAGGAGCATATACAAAAAAATAAAAGACGCATAAAATGATTCCAGTCTTGAATCGCTCACCATGAGGTCTGCCGTAGTTAGCCTGGCCTGGCCCCGCCCCTGGTCCGCCTGCAGGACCTGCAGAAGGGGGCATGTTTGGCATAGGTGGTTGCTGCATACCGGGCATGGGCCTCTTGCCTTGCACGGCCATTTGCAAATGATCCGGTATGGGCTGACTCCGTGCCAGGATCTTGTAGGCCATAATCTGAGCCCTGAGTTGGTGCAACTGATTCTGGTTGAAAGGGGTGGGTCCGGCAGAACCACCCGGTCCACCTACGGCGCCACCTGGTCCACCAGGACCCGGAGGACCCCCACGGTTAGGCTGTCCCATTCCCTGATTTGGTTCGCCGGTGCCATCCATTGGTCCCGCACTTGGGCCAGATGGACCTCCAGGCATCATGGGGCCAGATGGAGGACCATTAGCTGGGACTGGGCTTGGCGCGTGCTCGGAGCCTGCCAGTGGAGAAGGGTAGCCTGGGAGGACAAAAGATATAAAGAGTTTTCAGTACATTGAGGAGTTGAATAATAGGACACAAAGTGTATTGTTCAGACACGCCGGTCGTTAGGGAAGGGAATCAAAAACAAATTAGTGTCAATTCCTTGGAGTCACTTGACATTTTTTCAAACAATCCCCTTAACGATTCCAGTGGGTGGGAATGACGTCGTTACACAAAGTGTGTAGTGATGTCAGACAGCAACATGGCGCCTCGGCCGTGGAAAAACTCCAAAGTTTGGCTACATTTTACAAGAAAAGTTTGCAACAGCGCTATTTGTAATTGCAAGGTTGCCATTTCATCAAGAGGACGACATAAATATGCTAAAATCTTTTTTTTTTAAAGTATGCAGTAACTATAATTGAATGTTGCCTTTTTGAATACATCAGGTACTGACATCGCCCATCACGGTAGGACTATTATTTGTTCAATTGAAATGAATGTCTTCTTATTTAGAAGAGCATGACGAGAGAGATTCTGACTGGTTTTCGAGGTGGTCGGTACTGCTGCTAGAATAATGTCACAGAGCAGCGACTAAGTTACCCATTTGCCATGGAGCTCCTTATTTTTGGTAGGTGAATATTCAATAGTAGTCAGAGAAAGTTGTATGTTTTCCTCCCAGTAGACTTCCACAGTCATTTCCCTTGTACAGGTGAAAATGTAAATATCGTGTTAAAGTCCATTCATGTCAGCAATTCAACTTCAATTTCGAAACTAATATGTGATATTAACTCATTGTATGCAAATTGAGATATGTTTAGCCTTTGTTATAATTTTGGAGATCATGGCTCACAGTTTTATAAACCCCACATTTTCTGAGATTCTCAAATTAAGGTTTTCATGAACTGTAAGCCACAATCATCAACAATTATATCAAAAGAAGGCTTGAAAAATCTTGAGTTGCATGCTGTTAGCCTGTCATACATTAGTTTCACCGTATAAATCTAAAAAAAAACAAAAAAAAACATTTGCACAATATTCAAGTTTTTTGTGTTTCACAAGAATATTTTTCTAGGGAAATGACAAAGATTTTTAAGCTTTGAAAATGTTAGTAAATGTTACATTTTTGTGTAATTTCCACGTTTTATTTTGTTAAATACTACAGGAGAGTATTTCTTATATTTATTTTCACAAAAAGTTTTTCAGATGCTACTTACACAGTATGTGTCTCTTAAAACCTCCTTGTGGGCTTTGTAAGGTCATGTTACCTCAAATTGATGCAGATCCACCTTTTTTACTTTTTTTCTTTCAAAATAAAAATCAATAAGAGAACCGATCCCTACCGATTGTCCTAAGGCGTCTGCTAGTGCTGATAAATTTAAACCAAAAAGAAACACTGGACAGATAGGTAAAGGTGACAGAGAGAGAGAGTGTGATAACTTGAACAGACTTTCAGCTCTGTGAACATCTTTGTGCCTGGCTGCAAATATTTAAAGTGCTGGCATATTTTTCTTTTTTTTCGCTATTGTCAAAAGGAACAGACATTGGCATTACATTACTCAAAGGACTGCCATTACAGTTTTTACCAAAAATATTTATTTGTGAAAATTATTCTAAAACAATATCTGCTGCATAAATGTTTCCTGTTGGGTCTCAGATTTTCAAGCGTTTAACATGTTTTTATTTATTTGTGGCGGGCTACCCATTCGCCCTTGCTTTTTACACATTATAATGAGACTTGCCATGAAGGCTGGGCAATGAAACAATGTATAACAGGAATTACAGTTGCCCAAAACAGCCCTTATACGATATAAATTATATCAATATGTCCTACGATAGCATGTATAGTTATTGTTAAAATTCATGTTGATGACACTTTCTAACCGTCTGCAAATTTGACAGCGGCAAGAAAACGATTCTGGCTAGCAGTTAAATTCCCTCCACGGTGCAAAGCCACTTACTTCTAAGTAAACAATTCTCACATTTACGGCAGCAAATACACTGTTTCTTACAAATACCATTGTTTTCCTGTACATCGTAAGAGAATATGCTAACCACCAACTGCAAGCTAGAGCTCTTGAATGTAAACAAAGGTGAGCGGACCGATACAAATAGGCAGTAACTATACCAAGTATAAGATCATTATTTGGTTGATAAGTCGTTATATCAATACTTCTTTTAAAAACAATCTTCTGTTGTTTTTGTTGTGGTTTAAAAACTCAGGAAACAAGTCCCTGGACATAGGAAGGCATTAAGGGCAAACAACCAAATGATTAAATCAGAGCCAATAGTAGAAAATAATTCAAATATTTAATTGACATTGTTAATGTCTGTCTGTGTTGGCCCAGCGATGAAGTGGTGTCCAGGGTGTACACCTGCGATCCCAAGAGGGACAAGCGGTAGAAAAAGGATGTATCGATGTTACGTCGCCATGTTTGTGTCTGATTATAATTGTGATCAAAAATGCAATCGACCAGTGATTTTGAACATTTCAAGTATCACTGTTAGCATTGATATGGCCGATACTGCACCTGTATCTACTTGGATCGATATCCACATTTGTAGTATCACCCAAACTAATGTAAAGCATCCAAAACAACAGAATAATAAGCAAAAGTACATTTCAACAGAAGTGTAAATAGACTTGTGTGTACAACAGAATGCAACAAATTATAAACAGTAAAATAACAAGTAGACTGATAGTTTTGAGGAAATACAACTGGAAATGACGCAATATGTCACTGCATGTCAGCAGCTATATTACGAGGCTTTGTAACCCGTTTGGAAATGCTTCCATAATCATTTATATACCAAAATAATGTATCATGACATATATAGTTATCTCAAGAGGATGGGAGAAACTGGAAAGGAGACAACCTAACTCTTGCAGCAGCAACACCTCCTGCCAGCCACACACACTGGCTGTGTCCAAATTGGGTTCTGTAGCCTTAGCAGTGCGCATTTGTGGGCGGCTGACGTCTACGCGCAGCGCAAAAGATCTCCAAATACGACTCCTTAAGATGCAATCAAATGCGTTCCTCATGTCTTTTTAATAAACAGCTACAAGATTCTTGTGTGCACACAGGAAATCGCTTTTTGAGATGTCTCCTTCAGCTGTCGAACCTTCCTGGTGTGACGTGTCTTCGACAGCTCTGACCAAGTGTCAGCTGAGACTCTCAGCAGGAAAGAGACATCTCTTGGGTGGACGATCCTGCCCACCCACTCCAGACATTGAGGGACAGCGGAGTTCATACTCCAACAGGCTCCTTCAGCTTCGTTCCCACAGTGTTGGATTCAAGAAGTCCTTCATTCAGCACTCCATCCAGCTGTATAATCACTCGCCATACAGCAAGAGATGATTTCTATTACCTGACACCTACGTTTGCTACTTCTCTTTGTTTGTAAAGTTTATTTTCTTCTGGAACTACTCTCTATTCTATGCTGCAGCTGCTACATATACTGTAATATTGTACATGGTAATTGTTATATGTTGTATTAATAATATAAACATATATCCTATAATGCACATATATTATGTAAATTTTACGTATATATGTTATATTGCTTCTAGTCTATTTTATACCTGCATTGTCCTTTCCATCTTTTCCATCTTTTCCATCATTTGTAACTGAGCTACTGTGTGGAACAATTTCCCTTGTGGATCATTAAACTTTGCCTAAGTGTAAGTCAGAAAAAATGTCTGCACACAAGACTCTTAAATTCAAATGCAGACTCAGACCATAACTACCGTTTTGTAAATATCCATTACCCATTTTCACCGTTCATTTATTTTGTATGCTTTTGGAAGCTATAGCACTTCCATTGCCTCCTGTAGACGTGGGCGCGGAAATTATGAAGAGGCAGGACCCCTATGTAAGCGACAATTTTACATCCCATACACACGGGCGCAGCCAATTGAATGTGTTTGCGTTTTTAGCTTAGATGGCTAGCGACACTTGTAACTTGTTTATTTTCACAATGGTTGTACCTTGCGACGGTCAGAGAAGCCCTAGAGATCAATTTGTGTGATCAGAAACGCTTTAAATGAGTCCAAACTCTCACAGCCTCGCAAAGAGGTTGCTATGCAACCACATGCTTTAAAGTTTTAGCTAGTTAGCTTACAGCTTGCGGTATTTTCAAAACCCGATGAAAGATCACCTCACACTGCTCGTTTGCCCTAACGCTAGCTAGAGGTGACTATCAGATGATACTTGAGTGTTCAAAATTCTACAAATATTCGACACAAGGTAAGAACCATTGACCTTTTTTGTTTTTCTGTTGTAGCAACATGGTTGTTGATGTTTTGGAGAACGTAGCTTGCTGTTGCGACGTCGGCGTTTTGTTTACTACTTTTTTTGTCAACTAGAACCCTTTTGTTTACATTGTTTTTTTTGGGGAACCAGGATTTGCCCTACATGTTATTGATTGTGGCACTCAGAGCCAATCCTTGTCCCGAAGTTACAGATCTGATTTGCCGGCTTCCCTCTTCCACCTTGTACCAACATGCCAGTGCGCGTTCACCTACCAGACCTGCTGGGGATCTGAGACTGCAGTGGCCAAGGCTCCAAGACTGTAAGGGAAGCTGGCTTCTCCGAAACATAACAAATAGTGATCAAATATGTACTTTTGTGTTTATGTTGTGTATTCGTTCAACTTTTGTTCAGAATCAGCCGTTTCACTAAAGCGACTAATTTCTTCTCGTTCATTTGGAGCATAGAGTAGGTTGTTTCAAATTAAAGGCCTACTGAAACCCACTACTACCGACCACGCAGTCTGATAGTTTATATATCAATGATGAAATCTTAACATTGCAACACATGCCAGTACAGCCGGTTTAGTTTACTAAATTGCAATTTTAAATTTCCCGCGAGGTATCCTGTTGAAAAAGTCGCGGAATGATGACGCTTACGTTGACGCGTGCTTGTGACGTTATCGGTTGGAGTGGACATTTCAGGCCAGCACCACTCACGGCTAAAAGTAGTCTCTTTTCATCGCATAATTACACAGTATTTTGGACATCTGTGTTGCTGAATCTTTTGCAATTTGTTCAATTAATAATGGAGACTATAAAGAACAATCCTGTTGGTGGAAAGCGGTGGATTGCAACTGCCTTTAGCAACCGAAACACAGCCGGTGTTTCTTTGTTTGTTGTGAAGCTTTAACACAGAGCGGTCAAGCAAACATGTTTCTCTACGACGTCAACCAATTGTGATATGAATTACTGGAGACTTCAGCGGATTATGCGACCTCCTCCTGCAGCTGTCAAAAAGGCAGCTGTGATCTTGGCTCCTCCATTGGCTTCTCCCAGAGACACTGGCGTTCAACGCAGCCCTCCGACTTTCAGGTATGACTTTATAATCTCACTAAAACACTATTAACACAATAAACAGATAAGGGATTTTCCAGAATTATCCTAGTAAATGTGTCTAACAACATCTGAATTGCTCCCACTGCCGCCTTTTCTTTTTTTTGTTTTAGTGCTTCACTCTAACTTTCCTCATCCACAAATCTTTCATCCTTGCTCAAATGAATGAAGAAATTGTCACTTTCTCGGACCGAATTAAACCTGCTGCTGGTGGCTATGATTATAAACAATGTGAGGATGTGAGGAGCCCTACAACCCGTGACGTCACGCGCACATTGTCTGCTTCTTCCGGTACAGGCAAGGCTTTCTTATTAGCGACCAAAAGTTGCGAACTTTATCGTCGATATTCTCTACTAAATCCTTTCAGCAAAAATATGGCAATATCGCGAAATGATCAAGTATGACACATAGAATGGACTTGCTATCCCCGTTTAAATAAGAAAATCTCATTTCAGTAGGCCTTTAAGTTCATGAGTCAAGGTTTCATTGTACATTATGAAACTACTGTGGTTGTTTGTAGTACATTTAACTGGATTGTTATTCAAACAACATTTCTTTATAAAAAGACATGTTGCATGTTCAAATGATCAATGCAGAGAGTCTGTGACAGTGAGGGGTGGTTCAAAGGCAGCCAAAACCAGAGAGACATGACACACTTCTGGTGTTCTAGTGATGTATTATTACCCTGGGAATGTTGGTCCATGGGACTTGGAGGGGGTCCCATACCACTGTGGCCTCCCGGTCTCATAGCCATGCCTTTCATTTGGTTGTAGCGAGGGTCGTCTGGCATTCCCTTCTCGTGCATGGCGTCCATTGGCTGAATAGAAAGGGTTGCAATCGTGCAAAAAATACAAATTAGACAACCTTCAAACTCATAAATAAAGCAGGCAAAAAAAACAAGGCAATGAAAAAGCAAATGCAGTGCTGTACGGTGTGACAAATTTGATCACAAATGTGACTTAAAATAAAACAATAATACATTTTATTGTCAATCCGTAAAGCATGTTTGAAATAAATTCAAACCATAACCATTGAATAATTGGACTGTGATTGACACGGAAGTGTTGAGAGGTCCCCCCCACCTCCTCCGCCATGCACATAGGAGGGGCACGGCTGCTCACTGAGCTCACACAATCAAACTAGATCTTAGTTGGAAGAAATGGGTGGTAAAAGACTGATCGTTTATTTTTTACCACCACTTGACACAAACTAACTACGTGGGTCGGAGGGAATATTGAACAAATCAATGATAGAAGTGACAAACTTGCCATCCAAAAAATACCACGTTTGTTGACAAGAACATACACCTGTGGAAGCACATTCAATCTATTCATTAAGCTGAGGAAAAAGTAAGGGCTGCCATCAGTCAACTAATTGCTGCTTTACTGACAAAAAACGCTCAAAAGTCAGACTCGCTGACATCACACGTTACTAGGCAACGCCTTTTAAAAGGCGCTCCCACACTCCTGGCCTATAAACATCCATCCATTTGAAACTTATCTCAACTGCATTATGTCGGATATTTGAAGTTTATATTTTCAAGTGACACAATTACTTTCCCTAGTAATTAATTACATTGTTAAAGAGTAATTATGTTAGTAATTTAATTACTTATTTTCAGAACACAGCCTGCCACACAGCTTCATGAAGCAGTTGGCAGGTTGGTGTTCATCTTTATGTGTATGTCTCATAATAATGTTTACCTATTCAAACATCATTGTTAAAATGTCAATTATTTTCATGTTACCGCTGATGCTTAACCATGTCCTTTAAACAGCACTTTATTTCACATTTTTGTTTTTAATTAGTTGAATAATTGAGCATGGCATAATCTTTTTGAAAGAAGATTGGAGGTGATATTTGACTTATCTTATATCATTTTAAAGTTTTTTTTATTTTTGTCTTATATTAAGTTGGGATCATATTATGCAAAACCAACTTTTCTTACATGTTGGTGCCTGTTTTTGTGTATTTGGGATCCCCTTCAGTCCCAAAAAATTTCAAATCAAGGCATGGAGATATTTAGTTACGTCAACGAATATTTCAATTTATGGGCTGAACTATATCGGGATATGAGTTTAAGTCCATGTCGCTAGCACAGTTCAGGGATGTTCTATGTGTTCGAGTGTTGCAGTATGATGGCATTGTGTTTATATGTATGAGGGAACATGTGTACCTTGTTTCAGTGTTAATAATGAAATTGTGATTTTTAAGACATTTCATATTGCTGCAGAAAACTTCTGTGCAACAGAAGAAAAATTACATGCTACTATTATTTTTCATTTAGTAGTACGTAGTGGAAAAAGCTAAGTGTACAGCGCTGTATTGTCTTAATTTGTCAGCTCATTGGTACAAGAAATGGTGACTAGAGAGACCAACTGAACATTTAAAAAGATGATAAATACAAAATGATGAATGTACTTTGTGCATCTGGTGCATGTTGTCCTGAGGATATCCTGAGGGTCCCTGTGGAGGGTGCGGGTGCCCAGATCCAGGAGGTCCGGGACTGGGCCCCATCATACTATGGGCAGAGCCAGGGGAGGGACCTGGACTTGGGCCCATCATGCCACCAGGAGATAGCCCTGGGCCTGGGGAGGGACCTGGCCGAGGTGTCCCTCCCATTGGGGGGTCAGGAGTGGACATCTCTCAGGAGAGAGTGGGACCTCCGCGTGGCAGAAATAAGGATCCCTGGGAAGAGGGATTACAAAAAATACAGTTCAATTTAGTTTTTGGTGAATATAACAATCATTTTACATGTCCTTAAAAAGGACTTCACGATTAATCGTAAAAAAATCGAAAACCAGGTTTTGATTTGTATGATAACCTAACCGCAAAAGGCCCACTTTTTTTTCCTCCACTATCACCACCATTTGAGTGACAGACATGTTGGCCAATTAAAATAGAGGTTCTGTGCACTGCAGTGGAGGCAGCCAGTACGCTAATAAACATTACTTGCACCTTGGAAAAAAAGTTTTGATGGTGACTAGGCCTGAGCCTATAGTCAATCAACCCAACAATAATTACAAAGGAAGTCGAAATACTTCGATAAATTGTGTCCACGTGTGTTTTCTTCATTTCTCACTTCAAACAGGGAGACAGAGGTCTCACTCTGTGCATCAGCACAATTAACTGGTGGTAATTCATTCACATTCTTTGTTTCTGTGGGCCACACACACACACACACGTCACCTATGTAATAAGTTAGGGCTGGGCCATATGGCAAAAAAAATTATCACGATTACTTTTTCCATATCATCCGATCTTGATTGATATCACAATTGTTTTTTTTTTATTAAAGCGGATCCATGCAGGATTATAGTGAGAATTGTTGCATCCCTACTGTTTACGACTGCATTATCTTGAAACAAACATTTCCACCACGTTTGATGGAGGTAATACATGGTAACACCTGGTTTTAGGGCCATGGTTTTGCTTCATTTTTGATACTTTTTCAATCATAAACTTTTTGTTTTTGCTTTTTTATCATAAACATTCTGCAGTTAAAAAAAGTATAATTGGTGTCGTGAATACTATAATATGTTGTTTTTCCAAATGGAGGAAAAAAATGCCCTTCTAAGATGTTCAACATTTATGTAAGATTTTTGCTTACAGAGGTGAGTAAATGTTGTTATCTTTTTTGTTTATTTATTTAGGATAACTAAGTTATTTTTTATTCTTTTAAATGGTTGCTTGCATTTTGAACATACATTTTATTTAACGGTCACAAAATAATGCTGAAAATATCATTTATTGGGGAAAATGTGTGGTACAGAGATATCGTCCAGCAAGTAAAATTGTTTAGGTTTTATTGGCTATTTCTTCAGTTTTGAGCATTTATATGTATAAAATGTAAAAATCGCAATGGCAGCAAACAATAAAAAACACAAGGGCAGCAAATATTTTAAGTAATAAAAGAAAATAGCATGGAAACTATCTTAAATTAATAAGGAACAATGAAAATGCCACCCGGCGGAGGAAACTCATTTCGGCCGCTTGTACCCGTGATCTTATCCTTTCAGTCATGACCCTAAGCTCATGACCATAGGTGAGGATGGGAACGTAGATCGACCGGTAAATTGAGAGCTTTGCCTTCCGGCTCAGCTCCTTCTTCACCACAACGGATCGATACAGCGTCTGCATTACTGAAGACGCCGCACCGATCCGCCTGTCTATCTCACGATCCACTCTTCCCTCACTCGTGAACAAGACTCCGAGGTTCTTGGACTCTTCAACTTGGGGCAGGGTCTCCCCCCAACCCGGAGATGGCACTCCGCACATTTCCGGGCGAGAACCATGGACTCGGAGATGCTGATTCTCATCCCAGTCGCTTCACACTCGGCTGCAAACCGATCCAGTGAGAGCTGAAGATCCTGGCCAGATGAAGCCATCAGGACCAAATCTTCTGCAAAAAGCAGAGACCTAATTCTTCAGCTAACAAACCGGATCCCCTCAACGCCTTGATTGCACCTAGAAATTCTGTCCATAAAAGTTATGAACAGAATCGGTGACAAAGGACAGCCTTGGTGGAAACGGGTCCGACTTACTACTGGCAATGCGGACCAAGCTCTGACACTGATCATACAGGGAGCGGACTGCCACAATCACACACTCTCTGAGCACTCCCCACAGAACTTCCCGAGGGATACGGTCGAATGCCTTCTCCAAGTCCACAAAGCACATGTAGACTGGTTGGGCAAACTCCCATGCACCACCAAGGACCCCGCCGAGAGCACAGAGCTGGTCCACAGCTCCATGACCAGGGATCTCCCTTAGAGATAGGGTGAGTAGCTCGGCCATCCGGGAGGAGCTCAAAGTAAAGCCCCAGCTCCTCCACATCGAGAGGAGCCAGGTGAGGTGGTCAGGATGCCACCCAAACGCCTCCCTAGGGAGGTGTTTCGGACACGTTCGACCGGCAAGAGGCCACGGGGAAGACCCAGGACACGTTGGGAAGACTATGTTCCCCGGCTGGCCTGGGAACGCCTCGGGATTCCCCGGGAAGAGCTGGACGAAGTGGCTGGGGAGAGGAGCGTCTGGGCTTACCAGCTTAGGCTGCTGCCCCCACGACCCAACCTCGGATAAGCGGAAGAAGATGGATGGAAAATGCTGTTAATACGTGTGACGACGTAAACACCACTAGAGCAGCTATTGACAAATTAACTCGTCAACGTTACCTTCAAACCAGTCAATATGTCATATCAAATCAAAAATATATCAAATCATAAACCCATTTCTTTTCTGGATGTGACACTGTTGATGACACAAAAAGTAATTGATAGCAATTTAAATTTTCTTACAATTCAATAACAAAGTAAGTATGTGTGTATTGGCAAACACATTTAAAACAGTATTGTTAAATGTGTGATCTTTAAAAGTATTTAACAAATCAATAACAATAGTCAACCATTTAAATTTGGATTCATTTCAGGAACAACACAATCTTCTGGCTTATAGTTCACTTCTATGAATCAGGCATACGACATGTGGTTATTGTTACTTACTGGTTAAAAAAAAGGGCTCTAAGTGTGCGTTAATATCAGTCAAAGTAGACATAATATTGAATCGAAATCAATGTTTTTATGAATTATTGACCTATCCAAGGCTCTGATTACTTCTTGCGACAATTTTGCATATGTAAAAAAAACAGTTTTCCTTGACAATAAGGGCAGAAAACAAAAAAACATTAAAGAAAAAAAACAACTTCGAGTGGACGTATAGATGTGAAGTTGATGGAGACTAGAGATTTAAGCGTTAAATAAATAATGTATATATGCCCGGCACACCATTATCATTATTTCATGACTGAAGCAAAACACTTTTATACTGAAATAAATACACAAACAACTCATTAAATGAGAATATAGAAAAAAAACTACCAGCAGTGGTAAAGTTTATATCCATGAAAGAAATAAGAAAGTGAATGAATGTTTATAACTTAATACATTTACATATGCATACAAAGTTGTTCACTTTTGTATTCATTTTTAAATGATTTAACGTTTGACAACCTTTTTGCAAAACACAAAATAGAATGTGAGATATAACAGAATAATGCATACATTTATAATTTGTTTTCAAAAAGCTTACAAAAAAGCGGGACCCCAATTTTATGACTTGATGGGGTTAAATCAACAAAAATGATTCCCGAGCACGGCCACCGCTGCTGCTCACTGCTTCCCTCCCAAGGGGTGAACACGGGGATGGGTCAAATGCAGAGGACAATTTCACCACACCTAGTGTGTGCGTGCGCGTGTGTGTGTGTGTGTGTGTGTGTGTGTGAGAGAGACAATCAATGGTAGTTTAACTTTTTGCAATACAGGACATTTAAAACAGTATTGTAAAATGTGTGATCTTTAATAGTATTTAACAAATCAATAATCTTCAACCATTTTAATTTGGAGTAATTTCAGGAACAACACAATCTTCTGGCCTATAGTTCACTTCTATAAGTCAGGCATAGTACATTTATGTAGTTATACTTATTTACTGAAAAAAAGGCTCTAAAAGTGCGTTAATATCAGTCAAATAGACATAATATTGAATCAAAATCAGTGTTTTTATGGATTATTGACCTATCCAAGGCTCCGATTACTTTTTGTGAAAGATTTTGCATATGTTGTGTGTTTGCCATTAAAAACAGTTTAACTTTAATAATCCCCTCAGGGATTAATAAAGTATTTCTGATTCTGATTTCCTTGACAAATTCTGCAGAAAACAAACAAAAAAAAAACCCATTAAAAAAAACAAAAAAACGACTTAGAATGGACAGATAGCTCTGAAGTTGATGTTGACTCTAGATATTTAAGCCTTAAATAAAAAATGTATGTATGCCCGGCACACCATTATCATAATTTTATGACTGAAGAAAAACACTTTTATACTGAAAAAAATACACCAACAACTCATTAAAGGAGAATATAGAAAAAAATATCGGCAGTGGTAAAGTTTAGATCCATGAAGCACAGTATAACTCAATACATTCACATATGCATAGAAATTTGTTTACTTTTGTATGATTTTTTTAATGAATAAATCACCAAAAATTTTAGGTCCGAGCGCGGCCACCGCTGCTGCTCACTGCTCCCCTCCCAGGGTGTGAACATGGAGATGGGTCAAATGCAGAGGGTAATTTCACCACACCTAGTGTGTGTGACTACCAATGGTAGTTTAACTTTTTAACAATACAGGACATTTAAAGGCCTACTGAAACCCACTACTACCCACCACGCAGTCTGATAGTTTATATATCAATGCTGAAATATTAACATTGCAACACATGCCAATACGGCCTTTTTAGTTAACTAAATTGCAATTTTAAATTTCCCAGGACTTTTTTCTTGAAAACGTCTCGTAATGATGACGTGTACACGTAACGTCACGGGCTGTTATGAATATGAGCGCTGCGCACACACACACAGCTAAGAGTCGTCTGCGTTAACGGCATAATTACAGAGTATTTTGGACATCTGTGTTGCTGAATCTTTTGCAATTTCTTCAATTAATATTAAAGAAGTCAAAGTAGAAAGATGGAGTTGGGAAGCTTTAGCCTTTAGCCACACAAACATACGGTGATTCCTTCTTTAAAATTCACGGATGTGAAACTTTACTATGGATCACAGCGAACATGGATCCCAACCGAATGTCAACCAGCAGGTTTCGGTGAGTAAAATTGTGGTTAAAAAGTCGCCTCTTCAGCTGAGCTTGTGCCTCCCGTACAGCAGCCGTCGACTTCTCCGAGACACTGCGCCTCAACACCCGGCCGTGGACGTACACTTCCGACTATCAGGTACTGTTAAACCCACTTAAACACTAGCAACACAATAGAAAGATAAGGGATTTCCCAGAATTATCTTAGTAAATGTCTCTAAAAACATATGAATCTGTCTCAATGCAACGCGATTGCAATCGCGTTTTTTTTTTTTATAAGTTTTTTGTTTTTTTCTAGTCCGTCGCTATCAATATCCTCAAACACAAATCTTTCATCCTCGCTCAAATTAATGGGGAAATTGTCGTTTTCTCGGTCTGAATAGCTGTTTTTGTTGGAGGCTCCCATTAAAATCAATGTGAATATATGAGGAGCCATCAACATGTGACGTCATCGTCTGCGACTTCCGGTAGAGGCAGGGCTTTTCTCTAATTGCGAACTTTATAGTGGATGTTCTCTACTAAATCCTTTCAGCAAAAATTTGGCAATATAGCGAAATGATCAAGTATGACACATAGAATGGAGTTGCTATCCCCGTTTAAATAAGAAAATCTCATTTCGGTAGGCCTTTAAAACAGTATCGTAAAATGAGTGATCTTTAAAAGTATTTAACAAATCAATAACAATCTTCATCTTTCATCCTCGCTCAAATTAATGGGGAAATTGTCGTTTTCTCGGTCTGAATAGCTGTTTTTGTTGTACGCTTCCATTAAAATCAATGTGAATATATGTGGAGCCATCAACATGTGACGTCATCGTCTGCCACTTCCGGTAGAGGCAGGGCTTTTCTCCAATTGCGAACTTTATTGTGGATGTTCTCTACTAAATCCTTTCAGCAAAAATATGGCAATATCGCGAAATGATCAAGTATGACACATAGAATGGACCTGCTATCCCCGTTTAAATAAGAAAATCTCATTTCAGTAGGCCTTTAAAACAGTATTGTAAAATGAGTGATCTTTAAAAGTATTTAACAAATCAATAGCAATCTTCAACCATTTAAATTTAGGGAACCCGAGGGCCCCTGGATCAATCCCCACCTAGTACCAGCCTCGTCACGTCCGTTGTGTCCTGAGCAAGACACTTCACCCTTGCTCCTGATGGGTGCTGGTTAGCGCCTTGCATGGCAGCTCCCTCCATCAGTGTGTGAATGGGTAAATGTGGAAGTAGTGTCAAAGCGCTTTGAGTACCTTGAAGGTAGAAAAGCGCTATACAAGTACAACCCATTTATCATTTATTTAAATTTCAGGAACAACGCAATCTTCTGGCCCAGTTGTTCTCAAATGGGGGTACCCCTGGGGGTACTTGAAGGTATGCCAAGGGGTACGTGAGATTTTTTTTAAATATTTAAAAAAATAGCAACAATTCAAAAATCCTTTATAAATATATTTATTGACTAATCAACAAAATATGAATGTAAGTTCATAAACTGTGAAAAGAAATGCAACAATGAAATATTCAGTGATGACAGCCAGATTTTTTTGTGGACATGTTCCATAAATATTGATGTTAAAGATTTATTTTTTGTGAAGAAATGCTTATAATTGAGTTCATGAATCCAGATGGATCTCTATTACATTCCCCAAAGAGGGCACTTTAAGTTGATGATTACTTATGTGGAAATCTTTATTTATAATTGAATCACTTGTTTATTTTTCAACAAGTTTTTACTTATTCTTATATCTTTCTTCCCAAATAGTTCAAGAAAGACCACTACAAATGAGCAATATTTTGCACAGTTATACAATTTAATAAATCAGAAACTGATGAAATAGTGCTGTATTTTACTTCTTGATCTCTTTTTTTCATCAAAAAATGCTTTGCTCTGATAAGTGGGTACTTGAATTAAAAAAAAATGTTTTTACTAAAAAACAAGGTTGAGAACCACTGTTCTGGCCTATAGTTCACTTCTATGAGTCAGGCATTCTACATTTATGTAGTTATTGTTACTTACTGGATAAAAAAAAAGGTTCTAAATGTGCGGTAATGTCAGTCAAAGTAGATATTTGTCATATTTATGATATATCTGCGGCTTATAGTCCAGTAGCAAGAGTAATGTTAGCCGGGCCTAGTATGTTTTATTGTTAACGTTACCACAGAAGTGTTGGTCAAAAAAGTAACAAATCCCACAACAAATGATTAAACCACACGAAGATTTATCAACAAAAACGTGTATTTTCGAAGAAAAACACAAGTTTAAAATGTTAGCAGGCGAGGTAAAAAGACGAGAATAAGTTGTTACTTGATTAGCATGCTAGCGGGTTAGCCGACCTAGCTTAGCCGGCCATGCTCTTTTAGGCCAAAAGAATGAGCCGCTTGTTGGGAAAAGTTACAGCATCCGCAGCCGCTTGTGTCGACGGACTCAGGGCGCTCCGCTCACAACATTTCCTCAAATACATTTCATTCATTGCTCACACAGTCGCGCCGCCGCCGGTAACTGATGACGGTTGGCTGTCCTCCACACAAACACACACACAAACACACACACCGACCCACAGCACCGCCGCGCTCGCCAACACGTCGAACACACGCCGGTTGCCTTCGTGGATCGGGAACGTAATGTTGGACTTACACGAGTGCTCAAGAGCGGCGTTTGGATGCTCGCCGGTAGCAAAAGTCTCCGGGTTCTTCCTCCCTGGCAGAAAACAAAGAGCGAGCCTGTCGTGTTTTGTGCCCGCGCCCCCTCCCCTCTCCTCTCCACCCACTCAACAGCGCCCCCTTTGGCCACTGCCCCGCACTGCACAGTGTCCCATAGTGCAGTGGTCCCCAGCCCGATTGGTACCGGGCCGCAGAAGAATTTTTTATTAATTTTTATTTTAAAAAATTAATAAATTATATATATATATATATATATATATATATATATATATATATATATATATATATATGATTTTTTTTTTTTTTTTTTTTTTTTTTTAATTAAATCGACATAAAAAACACAATATACACTTACAATTAGTGCACCAACCACAAAAACCTCCCTTTTTCATGACAAAAACGTACCTTTTTCATGACAAAGAGAAAAAAAAAAAAAAAAAAAAAAAAGGACACCCCCACAGGCCGCGGGACAAATTATTAAGCGGATACAAAAAGGTTGGGGACCACTGCCATAGTGAAATGAAGTGAGTTACTGGTATACAAACCCCGTTTCCATATGAGTTGGTAAATTGTGTTAAATCAGTGGTTCTTAATCAAACCCTAGGGCAGTGGTTCTCAACCTTTTTTCAGTGATGTACCCCCTGTGGACATTTTTTAATTCAAGTACCCCCTAATCAGAGCATTTTTGGTTGAAAAAAAAGAGATAAAGAAGTAAAATACAGCACCATTTTCTCCATCCATCCATTTTCTACCGCTTATTCCCTTTTGGGGCCGCGGGGGGCGCTGGGGCCTATCTCAGCTATAATCGGTCGGAAGGCGGGGTACACCCTGGACAAGTCGCCACCTCATCGCAGGGCCAACACAGATGGACAGACAACATTCACACTCACATTCATACACTAGTTTTTATTATTTAGTGTTATTTAGTGTTAAATTTAGTGTTGCCAATCAACTTATCCCCAGGTGCATGTCTTTGGAGGTGGGAGGAAGCCGGAGTACCCGGAGGGAACCCACGCATTCACGGGGAGAACATGCAAACTCCACACAGAAAGATCTGAACCCAGGACTGCAGGAACTTCGTATTGTGAGGCAGACGCACTAACCCCTTTTCCACCGTGAAGCCCGTCATCATTTTCTGATTTATTAAATTGTATAAAAGTACAAAATATTGCTCATTTGTAGTGGACTTTCTTGAACTATTTAGAAATAGGATATAATAATAACTAAAAACTTGTTGAAAATAAACAAGTGATTCAATTCTAAATGCAGATTTCTACACATAGAAGTAATCAACTTAAAGTGCCCTCTTTGGGGATTGTAATAGAGATCCATCTGGATTCATCAACTTCATTCTAAACATTTCTTCACAAAAAAAAAAAATCTTTGACATCAATATTTATGGAACATGTCCACAAAAAATCTAGCTGTCAACACTAAATATTGCATTGTTGCATTTATTTTCACACTTTATGAACTTCCATTCATATTTTGTTGAAGTCATACGTTTGGCCAGGCTCTTTTGTAGTGGACAGCCTTGTCATTTGCAGCCGATATTTCATGATATGATTCTTGAATGCGCTTTTATTCTGCTCAACAGGAATGCATGCTGTTGTATTTCGCAAGTTTCAGTTTTGAGTTTTTTTAACTCTGATTATGTTCCATTGTCTAGACACCACTGTAATGCACTGGTGGAGGTGCAACAAGCGGAAAGTTGAGTAGTAAATGCCCTCTTTGACTTGTACACTTAGTAAACACTTAGGGACGGCGTGGCACAGTGGGAGAGTGGCCATGCGCAACCCGAGGGTCCCTGGTTCAATCCCCACCTAGTACCAACCTCGTCACGTCTGTTGTGTCCTGAGCAAGACACTTCACCCTTGCTCCTGATGAGTGCTGGTTAGCGCCTTGCATGGCAGCTCCCTCCATCAGTGTGTGAATGTGTGTGTGTGAATGGGTAAATATGGAAGTAGTGTCAAAGCGCTATCCAAGTACAACCCATTTATTTATAAGTATTATTCAATAAATATATTTATAAAGGATTTCTTAATTGTTGCTATTTTTAGAATATTTTTGAAAAAAAATCTCACGTACCCCTTGGCATACCTTCAAGTACCCCCTGGGGTACACGTACCCCCATTTGAGAACCACTGCCCTAGGGGTTCGGTGAGTCAGGCTCAGGGGTTCGGCAGAGGTCAAAACACACCCGACTCATCGTGTAAATCAGGGGTCGGGAACCTTTTTGGCTGAGAGAGCCAAGAAAGCCAAATATTTTAAAATATTATATGTGAGAGCCATATGATATTTTTTTTTAACACTGAACACAACTAAACGCATGCATTTTTAGGTAAGACCAACATTTCTAGAGTGGAATAGGTCTCTTATTTTTTGGAATAGCATTAATATTCTGAAGCTAACCGTGGAAGGGGCGTGGCCTGTAGGCCTGCAGCGAATCAGGGTGTGCCAGGACTGGCCTCGAAATCAGTGACAGGTCCGTAGATGGCCCATCTGGGTCTTGTTATCTAATCCAGTGGTTCTCAAATGGGGGTACGCGTACCCCTGGGGGTACTTAAAGGTATGCCAAGGAGTACGTGAGATTTTTTAAAAATATTATTAAAAAAAACAACAACTCAAAAATCCTTTATAAATATATTTATTGAATAATACTTCAACAAAATATGAATTTAAGTTCATAAACTGTGAAAAGAAATGCAACAATGCAATATTCAGTGTTGACAGCTAGATTTTTTGTGGACATGTTCCATAAATATTGATGTTAAAGATTTGTTTTTTAATGAAGAAATGTTTAGAATTAAATTCATGAATCCAGATAGATCTCTATTACAATCCCCAAAGAGGGCACTTTAAGTTGATGATTACTTCTATGTGTAGAAATATTTATTTATAATTGAATCACTAGTTTATTTTTCAACAAGTTTTTAGTTATTTTTATATATTTTTTTCCAAATAGTTCAAGAAAGACCACTACAAATGAGCAATATTTTGCACTGTTATACAATTTAATAAATCAGAAACTGATGACATAGTGCTGTATTTTATTTCTTTATCTCTTTTTTTCAACCAAAAATGCTTTGCTCTGATTAGGGGGTACTTGAATTAAAAAAATGTCCACAGGGGGTACATCACTGAAAAAAGGTTGAGAACCACTGATCTAATCACCTGTCGCTCTTTTATAAGCAGCAGCCAGGAGGAGAGACTGGGAAGGAACTGGATGCAGAGTGCGAGCGTGAACGAAAGAGAAAAAGACAATTGCTGGAAAGCAACTGAGAGACTTATTGAAAAATAAAACAATTTTGTAACCCTGAAACAGGCTCTCATGTCGGTGCTTGGTGATCTGAAGAACCCCCGGGAGGGCAAGCCCCACACTAACCAATGATAAATAAATAACTTCTTACCATTAGCTCGGTTGGTAGAGCGGCCGTGCCAGCAACTTGAGGGTTGCAGGTTCGATTCCCGCGTCCGCCATCCTAGTCACTGCCGTTGTGTCCTTGGCTAAGACACTTTACCCACCTGCTTCCAGTGCCACCCACACTGGTTTGAATGTAACTTAGATATTGGGTTTCATTATGTAAAGCGCTTTGAGTCACTGGAGAAAAAGCGCTATATAAATATAATTCACTTCACTTCACTTCACCATCAACGCAACTTCTTGAACAGGTGCTGTAGAAACGGAAGGATGGATTACAAATGCATGAGAATGTTTTATATTTTGAACGTTATTTTTAACACCGTGATTACAAGTGGAATTAATAATAATAATAATAATAATAATAATAATAACTTAGATTTATATCGCGTTTTTTCTAGACACTCAAAGCGCTCACAGAGAAGTGGGACTCATCATTCATTCACACCTGGTGGTGGTAAGCTACATCAGTAGCCACAGCTGCCCTGGGGTGGACTGACAGAGTGGAATTATTCATTAATTATCGTGTTAAGCAATGTCAGCTCAAATTTATCCGAGAGCCAGATGCAGTCATCAAAAGAGCCACATCTGGCTCGCGAGCCACAGGTTCCCTACACCTGGTGTAAATAAAAACTTTCCCTATCGGCGTACTACGGATACGGCAACAGCAGAAGTCAGACTGATTTTCAGGTGTGTCATTTATTTTGAGTTCATGCACAGTGTTGGTTTTGTTCTCTAAACAAGGTGATGTTCATGCACGGTTCATTTTGTGCACCAGTAAAAAACATGGTCCCATTTTAGTTTGGGGAACACATATTAACCATCAATTAGTTGCTTCCCTAGTGTGTGAATGTGAGTGTGAATGTTGTCTGTCTATTTGTGTTGGCCCTGCGATGAGGTGGCGACTTGTCCAGGGTGTACCCCGCCTTCCGTCCGATTGTAACTGAGATAGGCGCCAGCACCCCCCGCGACCCCAAAAGGGAATAAGCGGTAGAAAATGGGTGGATGGATAGTTGCTTATTAACATGCCAATTAGTAACATATTGGCTAGTCATTATGAAGTACTTATTAATGCCTTATTAGGCATGTTATCTTCGAACCAACTCTCTCCTTTGAGTCACACATTAAAAGCGTTACTAAAACGGCCTTCTTTCATCTCCGTAATATCGCTAAAATTCGCTCCATTTTGTCCACTAACGACGCTGAGATCATTATCCATGCGTTTGTTACGTCTCGTCTCGATTACTGTAATGTATTATTTTCGGGTCTCCCCATGTCTAGCATTAAAAGATTACAGTTGGTACAAAATGCGGCTGATAGACTTTTGACAAGAACAAGAAAGTTTGATCCTATTACGCCTGTACTGGCTCACCTGCACTGGCTTCCTGTGTAAGATGTGACTTTAAGGTTTTACTACTTACGTATAAAATACTACACGGTCTAGCTCCATCCTATCTTGCCGGTTGTATTGTACCATATGTCCCGGCAAGAAATCTGCGTTCAAAAGACTCCGGATTATTAGTGATTCCTAAAGCCCAAAAAAAGTCTGCGAGCTATAGAGCGTGTTCCATTCGGGCTCCAGTACTCTGGAATGCCCTCCCGGTAACAGTTTGAGATGCTACCTCAGTAGAAGCATTTAAGTCTCACCTTAAAACTCATTTGTATACTCTAGCCTTTAAATAGACCTCCTTTTTAGACCAGTTGATCTGCCGTTTGTTTTCTTTTTCTCCTCTGTCCCCCCCTCCCTTGTGGAGGGGGTCCGGTCCGATGACCATGGATGAAGTACTGGCTGTCCAGAGTCAGGACCCAGGATGGACCGCTCGCCTGTGTATCGGTTGGGGACATCTCTACGATGCTGATCCGACTCCGCTTGGGATGGTTTCCTGTGGACGGGACTCTCGCTGCTGTCTTGGATCCGCTTTGAACGGAACTCTCGCGGCTGTGTTGGAGCCACTATGGATTGAACTTTCACAGTATCATGTTAGACCCGCTCGACATCCATTGCTTTCGGTCCCCTAGAGGGGGGTGGGGGGTTGCCCACATTTGAGGTCCTCTCCAAGGTTCTCATAGTCATCATTGTCACTGGCGTCCCACTGGGTGTGAGTTTTCCTTTCCCTTTTGTGGGTTCTTCCGAGGATGTCGTAGTCGTAGTGGTTTGTACAGTCCTTTGAGACATTTGTGATTTAGGGCTATATAAATAAACATTAATTGATTGATTGATTGATTAATGTGCTTATTATAACCCTAACCCGAACCCTAACCAAATAACTCTAAATTAAGTCTTTGTTACTTAGAATATGTTCCCTGAGTGTTCAAAAAAACTCTAAATTAAGTTCTTGTTACTTAGAATATGTTACCCATACTAAAGTGTTACCAAAAACATATAACTTTGTCTTGAATTTGAAAAAAAAAGGAGGGTTCGGTGAATGCGCATATGAAACTGGTGGGGTTCGGTACCTCCAACAAGGTTAAGAACCACTCTGTTAGATGTAAATATAAACGGAATACAATGATTTGCAAATCCTTTTCAACCCATATTCAATTGAATGCACTACAAAGACAAGGTATTTGATGTTCAAACTCATAATCAATCAATCAATCAATCATTGATTATTTATACAGCCCTGAATCACTAGTGTCTCAAAGGGCTGTACAAACCACAACGACATCCTCGGTAGAGCCCACATAAGGGCAAGGAAAACTCACCCCAGTGGGACGTCGGTGACAATGATGACTATGAGAAACCTTTGAGAGGACCGCATATGTGCCCCCCCCTCCCTCCCCCTCTAGGGGAACAGAAAGCAATGGATGTCGAGCGGGTCTAACATGATTCTGTGAAAGTTCAATCCATAGTGGATCCAACACAACCGTGAGAGTCCAGTCAAAAGTGGATCCAACACAGCAGAGAGAGTCCCGTCCACAGTGGAGCCAGCAGGAAACCTCCACAAGCGGAGGTGGATCAGCAGTGCAGAGATGTCCCAGCCGATACACAGGCGAGCGGTCCATCCTGGGTACCGGCTCTGTACCAGCGGTCTACCTTAACTTAGAATTTCATGGTTGCAACACATGCCAAAGTAGTTGGGAAAGGGCAGGTTCACCACTGTGTTACATCACCTTTTCTTTTAACAACACTCAATAAACGTTTGGGAACTGAGGAACATAATTGTTGAAGCTTTGAAAGTGAAATTCTTTACCATTCTTGTTTTATGTAGAGCTTCAGTCGATCAACAGTCCGGGGTCGTATTTTACGCTTCATATTGCGCCACATATTTTTGATGGGAGACAGGTCTGGACTGCAGGCAGGCCAGGAAATTACCCGCACTTTTTTTTTTTTACAAAGCTACGCTGTTGTAACACGTGCTGAATGAGGCTTGGGATTGTCTTGCTGAAATAAGCAGGGGCGTCCATGAAAAAGACGGCGTTTAGATGGCAATATATATTGTTGCAAAACCTGTATGTACCTTTCAGCATTAATGGTGCCTTCACAGATGTGTAAGTTACCCATGCCTTAAATCAGGGGTCGGGAACCTTTTTGGCTGAGAGAGCCATGAAAGCCACATATTTTAAAATGTATTTCCGTGAGAGCCATATAATATTTTTTAACACTGAAGACAGCTAAATGCATGCATTAACGAAGAAGCAGTAAAAAATGGATGGATGGATTTTTAAGTAAGACCAACATTTTTAGACTATTATAAGTCTCTTATTCTTCTTAATAACATTGTTATTCTGAAGCTAACCATCCATCCATCCATTTGTACCGTTTGTCCCGTACCCGGAGGGAACCCGCACAGTCACAGGGAGAACATGCAAACACCACACAGAAAGATCTCGAGCCCGGGATTGAACTCAGGACCTTTGTATTGTGAGGCACATGCACTAACCCCTGTTCTACTGTGCTGTCCATAGTAGTGTGTGTGTGAAATGTTATTATCAGAGGTGGGTAGTAACGCGCTACATTTACTCCGTTACATTTACTTGAGTAACTTTTGGGATAAATTGTACTTCTACGAGTAGTGTTTATGCAACATACTTTTACTTTTACTTGAGTATATTTATAGAGAAGAAACGCTACTTTTGCTCCGTTCCATTTATCTACATTCAGCTCACTACTCGCTACTTTTTTTTAATCGATCTATTAATGTTTGTTTTGGTTATGAGAGCTTCAAAGTAGAATCTACGCATGCTTGCGTTTCACCAATCACATGCAGTCACTGGTGACGTTGCACCAATCAAACAGAGCCAGACGGTCACATGACCGTGATACGTAAAACCCGACTTAAACATGTTGACAAAATTATTGGGGTGTTACCATTTAGTGGTCAATTGTACGGAATACGTACTTTACTGTGCAATCTAATAATACAAGTTTCAATCAAAAGTATAAGGGGAAAAAAGACACTTTTTATTTCAACCGTACCTCCCGTCAAAAGCCTAAAGACTGATCGCACAGTTCCTGTCTTCACAATAAAAGCGCCGCTCCATCGCGCCTGCGTTAACAAAATAAGAGTCTCCGAAAGCCAGAGCATACAAGCTAGCAAGCTACGGTGTTTGCCGCCAATGTATTTCTTGTAAAGTGTATAAAAACAAATATGGAAGCTGGACGGATAAGATGCCAAAAACCAACGACTTTCATGTGGTATTAGACAGAAAAGAGGAACTTGTTTTCTCCTCCATTTGCAAGTCATCAGAATCAGGTAATACACCAACTTATATTCTTGTCTTCATGAAAGATAAGAATCTATATGTTAAATATGCATGTATATTCATTAAAACACCTTCAACATGTTAAAAAAACGGCAAAATAAATAAATATGAATTATATACTGTATATATAAATGTATGTATATATCTATCTATATATATATATATATATATATATATGTAGGTGTGGGAAAAATCACAAGACTACTTCATCTCTACAGAACTGTTTCATGAGGGGTTCCCTCAATCATCAGGATGATTGAGGGAACCCCTCATGAAACAGTTCTGTAGAGATGAAGTAGTCTTGTGATTTTTCCCACACCTACATATTGCGCTCTACCACGGTATCGAGCACTATTCTCTGGATAATCCAATCAAGACATATATATATATATATATATATATATATATATATATACTGTATGTATATACGATATGTGTGTGTATGTAAATGTATATATGAGGTAGATCACCTCGACTTGGTCATTTATTAAGTAATTGATTAACGTTGAAAAACTTATTGGGGTGTTACCATTTTGTGGTCAATTGTACAGAATATGTACTGTACTGTGCAATCTACTAACATAAGTTTTAATCAATCAATCATTCAAATCAATGAATGCCTACTGAGCCTATGGTGCTGTTAAGTTATTGTGGCTCAATGTGCCATTTTTTTATTTTATTTTAATGTACTATAATTTAATATATATTATTGTTTTAGTTGCTTAAGAGATATTCCTGGCTCTGAATTTGCTCATTTCTATTTTTATGTTTTTGTGCAATATTTGTTGCCGTAATCAGGTTAGTCATCAGTTACTCAGTACTTGAGTAGTTTTTTCACAACATACTTTTTACTTTTACTCAAGTAAATATTTGGTTGACTACTCCTTACTTTTACTTGAGTAATAAATCTCTAAAGTAACAGTACTCTTACTTGAGTACAATTTCTGGCTACTCTACCCACCTCTGGTTATTATTGAAATATTGATGGAGTGCAGGTCTTGCTGTGAATTCAGTTTTTGAGAATCTCTGCAATTATAATTAATAAAATCCTTTCAAGACCGATGTTTAGGAATTTCGTCGACTAAATCTAATTTAATTTAGATGACTAACCCAATACTAAAACACATTTTGGTTAAAAGACTAACTGAAACTAATTTCAAAAACCTGTCAAAATTAACATTGGTGAACATTTTTTACACTCAATGTTTTTCCCTTTAAAGAAACTGAATTGTAAGGGGTTTTTTTCTATTTGCTTGAAACAGTGGATTTCTCTGCACAATTATTTGCACTTAAAAATGTATGTTTGTAGTAATAAATATGATTATAACATTTTAACATAATGTTTGTGTTCAGTTACAATAATAGATAAAATACTTTTGACCATTAATGCAAATTTTTAAACGGGTGCGGTAGAAAACGAATGAATGGATTAAAAATACATGAGAATGTTTTATATTTCGAACGTTATTTTTAACACTATGATTACCAGCGGAATTATTAATTAATTATCGTGTTAAGCAATGTCAGCTAAGATTTATCTGAGAGCCAAATGCAGTCATCAAAAGAGCCACGTCTGGCTCTAGAGCCATAGGTTCCCTACCCCTGCCTTAAATGATAAATGGGTTGTACTTGTATAGCGCTTTTCTACCTTCAAGGTACTCAAAGCGCTTTGACACTACTTCCACATTTACCCATTCACACACACATTCACACACTGATGGAGGGAGCTGCCATGCAAGGCTCTAACCAGCACCCATCAGGAGCAAGGGTGAAGTGTCTTGCTCAGGACACAACGGTTGTGACGAGGTTGGTACTAGGTGATTGAACCAGGGACCCTCGGGTTGCGCACGGCCACTCTCCAACTGCGCCACGCCAGGGCACTAATGCACCCCCCATACCATCTGTGATGGTATGGGGGGTGGGTTATTGACGGTTTTCAACTTTGTGTCAAAAACAGTCTGGATGGTTCGCTTCCCTTTTGGTCTGGATGACACAATGTCAAATATTTCCAAAAACAATTTGAATTGTGGACTCGTCAGACTGCAGAACACTTTTCCACTTTTCATCAGTCCATCTTAGATGATCTCGGGCCCAGAGAAGCTGGCGGCGTTTCTGTATGATGTTGATAAATGGCTTTCGCTTTGCATAGTAGAGCTTTAACTTGCACTTACAGATGTAGCGACGAACTGTATTTAGTGACAGTGGTTTTCTGAAGTGTTCCTGAGCCCATGTGGTGATATCCTTTACACGCTGATGTCAGTTTTGATACATTGCCACATGAGGGATCGAAGCATGGCAGAGGGTTTAGTGCATGGGCCCCACAATACGAAGGTCCTGAGTAGTCCTGTGTTCAATCCCGGGCTCAGGATCTTTCTGTGTGGAGTTTGCATGTTCTCCCCGTGAATGCGTGGGTTCCCTCCGGGTACTCCGGCTTCCTACAACTTCCAAAGACATGCACCTGGGGATAGGTTGATTGGCAACGCTAAATTGGCCCTATAGTGTGAATGTGAGTGTGAATGTTGTCTGTCTATCTGTGTTGGCTCTGCGAATAGGTGGGGACTTGCCCAGGGTGTACGCCGCCTTCCACCAGATTGTACCTGAAATAGGCTCCAGCGACCCCCGCGAACCCGAAGGGAATAAGCGTTAGAAAATGGATAGATGAATGCTAAAAACGTTATGACAGACCGCCTTAAAAAACATAGTGGAATTTAAAATTTTTCTATGAACGATAAAACACAGAATATTGACTAAATATGAACATCACACCCCCTTTCGATCGACATATTTGACAATCAAGTGAAACGCAACAAAAATGCAACAAACACTGAAATGTGAACACGGAGGGTACAAAATAAACCCACATATAATCTGATATATCACTAAGCTTTAGAACTTTGTTGTGAAAAGCTCCTTCCGTCTGTGGAAACACTTCCCGCCCATACTGCTTGGTGCATCGTCTGAGCTGCTGTGACATAGATGACCATAGCAACTAATTAACTTGCCACAGTAACTAATTATATTACCATAGTAACTAACTAACTTGTCATAGTAACTAATTATATTACCATAGTAACTAATTAACTTGCCATAGTAACTAATTATATTACCATAGTAATTGGCATATCATCCATAAGCGCAGATTCCAACCATTTAAATACTTTGTGTAGTTGAAGACTTACGGTCATTAGAAAACATCACTGCACATAATAATGGCAGATACACTTTCTATCTTAAAGATCTAAAAAAAATATTTGGGAATGTCCGGCGGGCCAGATTGAAAAGCTTAACGGGCCGCATGTGGCCCCCAGGCCTTAATTTGCCCAGGTCTGATCTAGGCTATAGTTAAACCAGTGTGGGTAGCACTGGGAGCAGGTGGGAAAAGTGTCATGCCCAAGGACACAACAGCAGTGACGAGGATGGCGCAAGCGGCGATCGAACCTGGAACCCTCAAGTTGCTGGCACAGCAACTTGAGGGTTAGGGTTACCAACCGAACTATACCGCCCAAAATAATTGGTATATAATATATATCCATCCATTTCCTACCGCTTATTCCCTTTGGGGTGGCGGGGGGGGGGGGTCGCTGGAGCCTATCTCAGCTGCAGGTGGTGTACACCCTGGACAAGTCTACACCTCATCACAGGGCCAACACAGGTAGACAGACAACATTCACACTCACATTCACACATTAGGGCCAATTTAGTGTTGCCAATCAACCTATCACCAGGTGCATGTTTTTGGCGATGGGAGGAAGCCGGAGTACCCGGAGGGAACCCACGCAGTCACGGGGAGAACATGCAAACTCCACACAGAAAGATCCCGAGCCCGGGATTGAACCCAGGACTACTCAGGACCTTCGTATTGTGAGGCAGATGCACTAACCTCTGTTCCACTGTGCTGCCATATTATATATGGTATATCCATCCATCTATTGTCTACCGCTGGTCGGGCGGTATAGTTCGGTTGGTAGAGTGGCCGTGCCAGCAACTTGAGGGTTGCAGGTTTGATTCCCGCTTCCGCCATCCTAGTCACTGCCGTTGTGTCCTTGGGCAAGACACTTTACCCACCTGCTCCCAGTGCCACCCACACTGCTTTAAATGTAACTTAGATATTGGGTTTCACTATGTAAAGCGCTTTGAGTAACTAGAGAAAACCGCTATATAAATATAATTCACTTCACCGCTTGTCCCTTTTGGGGTTGCTGGAGCCTATCTCAGCTGCGTTTCGGCCAGAAGGTAGCGTAGACCCTGGACAAGTCTCCACCTCATCAGAGGGCCACATATAATATATATACATAATATATGGTATATAATACCATCATTGGGCATCACGGTGGTAGAGGGGTTAGTGCATGTGCCTCACAATACGAAGATCCTGAGTAGTCCTGGGTTTAATCCCGGGCTCGGGATCTTTCTGTGTGGAGTTTGCATGTCCTCCCCGTGACTGCGTGGGTTCCCTCCGGGTACTCCGGCTTCCTCTCACCGCCAAAAACATGCTTGATTGATTGATTGATTGAAACTTGTATTAGTAGATTGCAGAGTACAGTACATATTCCGTACAATTGACCACTAAATGATAACACCCCAATAAGTTTTTCAACTTGTTTAAGTCGGGGTCCACGTTACCTGGGGATGGTTGAATGTTGTTAAGATCCGCCGCTCGGATCTTACATTATTTGGTTTTGAGTTTTTTGTGTTTATCTTCTTGATTCATGGACGCTTCCGAGTCTTAGTTTGTGCACTTCCTTGTTTGTTTTTGTCACCGTGGCGACTTGATTTGTTCACCTGCCTTTGTTTGCACACCTGGTTTTGATTAGAGACTCTATATTAACCGACCTGTTTCATTTACTCATTCTGGTCTCGTCAAGTTTGCTACACTCTTTTCGATGTTTTCGTGCACTCCTGACTTCGGTAATAATCCGTTTTGATACTTGCAAGCTTCCACGCCTAGCCTCTTTGTGTTCCAAAGTGTTTACTCTGGGGCGGCATAGCTCGGTTGGTAGAGTGGCCGTGTCAGCAACTTGAGGGTTGCAGGTTCGATTCCCGCTTCCGACATCCTAGTCACTGCCGTTGTGTCCTTGGGCAAGACACTTTACCCACCTGCTCCCAGTGCCACCCACACTGGTTTAAATGTAACGTAGATATTGGGTTTCACTATGTAAAGCGCTTTGAGTCACTCGAGAAAAGCGCTATATAAATATAATGCATTTCACTTCACTCGATAATGCTTTCGCGCTTAGCCACCTTCTGTTTCCCTAGCTCACACGCTAGTAGATGTTTGTTTGCCTTTTTCCTTAGCACCAGTGTTTTTTTGTTATTAGTCTGTTTGTAGTTAAATAAATCTGTTTTCTTACCTGTACGCGGTGTCATTGCCCGACTGCATCTTGGAAAAAGCACCCCTTGCACACGATGCCACGAAGACATGACAGAACGTTTTCCGTTCGGGCTCCAGTACTCTGGAATGCCCTCCTGGTAACCGTTCGAGATGCTACCTCAGTAGAAGGATTTAAGTCTCACCATAAAATTCATTTGTATACTCTAGCCTTTAAATAGACCTCCTTTTTAGACCAGTTGATCTGCCGCTTCTTTTCTTTTTCTCCTCTTTCCCCCCCTCCCTTGTGGAGGGGGTCTGGTCTGATAACCATGGATGAAGTACTGGCTGTCCAGAGTCGGGACCCAGGATGGACCGCTCGTCCAGAGTCGGGACTCAGGATGGACCGCTCGCCTGTGTATCGGTTGGAGACATCTCTACGCTGCTGATCCGACTCCGCTTGGGATGGTTTCCTGTGGACGGGACTCTCGCTGCTGTCTTGGATCCGCTTTAAACTGAACTCTCGCGGCTGTGTTGGAGCCACTATGGATTGAACTTTCACAGTATCATGTTAGACCCGCTCAACATCCATTGCTTTCGGTCCCCTAGAGGGGGGGGGGGGGGGGGGGGGGGGGTCCTCTCCAAGGTTCTCATAGTCATCATTGTCACTGGCGTCCCACTGGGTGTGAGTTTTCCTTGCCCTTATGTGGGTTCTTCCGAGGATGTCGTAGTCGTAGTGGTTTGTACAGTCCTTTGAGACATTTGTGATTTAGGGCTATATAAATAAACATTGATTGATTAGCAACATTAAATGGTCCCTAGTGTGTGAATGTGAGTGTCTGTGTTGGCCATGTGATGAGGTGGCGAGTTGTCCAGGGTGTACACCGCCTTCCACCCGAATGCAGCTGAGACAGGCTCCAGCACCCCCTTTGACCCTGAACGGGACAAGCGGTAGAAAATGGATGGGGATGGAAAAAGGGACTCAAACTATTAAAACAAATACATACAATTACACCGTTTTAAAATAAATAGATTCTAACTAAATTAAATTAAACTGCGACTTATAGTCCGAAAAATACGGTAATTCATCCATTTTCTTCTGCTTGTCCGAGGTCGGGTCGCGGATGCGTTTGTCCTAAGCAAAGACTCCCCTCACCCCAGCTTCTTTGTCCAGCTCTTCCCAGGGGATTCTGAGAAGTTCCCAGGCCAGCTGGGAGACGTCATCTTTGTCTCAATTCGGCGGCTGCATCCTTTGCAGCGCGCATTTGTGGGGTAATCAGTTCCAAGTGTCCTTTGAATCCGGCCCACAAATGTGTTGCATCCGTGTAGACTTCGCGTCCTGTAACGTCCCGAAGTTCTTTGTGCGCTCAACTCTGAAAATTATTTTAAACACGGAGACGCCATGCGGAAGGGAAAAAATGCCACCTTAAAATGTAAGTATAGTTGTATTTATTAATTTGAAAACAGCTAAAAGCAGACATGTCAAGTGATGTACATTTGTGTCAAAATACGAGACCTGGACTGTAATGTTGAGCGACCTCCGTGCTCTGAACAACTATCCTTGTTTAAAACAGGACGTGGTATTAAAGTTGTTTTTGTCCCCAATTCTGATACAAGTTAGTTTCATGAGAGAATGTAATTCCAGAATAATAAAACATTTTCTAATCTGGCTGTCTTGTTCTTGTAGTTATTGAGGATTTGTGCTTCATTTCCCCCATATTTTGTTATATTACACCCTCATCCAAAATGGAATACATTCATTCTGTTCTTAAAATTCTACAGACAGCACCCCAAAAAGACTATGATTTACAATTTTTGCAAATTTTTGAAAAATAAAAAAAACATACCAAAAAAACTTTGACCCTCTCTTTACCCCGAGGAAGACACAGCTTCGTGCCTGGAGCTTTTTCCAACATTTTTAGACCGCAATAAGTTAAGTATGTTCTATTAATGGGTGGCCAAAAAATGTAAGTACTATAAACATGTGCATCATACCAATATTGATTATTGCTGTTTTTTTTGCATGTTATTTGAAACACTTCTATCAAGGATTATTGTGATCTTGTGTTGAACTTTTCTGCTTTTTTCCCCATGCAGAATAATGAATGAGGACTTGGACAACAATTTCCATATGAGTTGGGAAATTGTGTTAGATGTAAATATAAGTGGAATACAATGATTTGCAAATCATTTTCAACCCATATTCAATTGAATGCACTACAAAGACAAGATATTTGATGTTCGAACTCATAAATTTTTTTTATTTTGGCAAATAATAATTAACTTGGGATTTCATGGCTGCAACACGTGCCAAAGTAGTTGGGAAAGGGCATGTTCACCACTGTGTTACATCACCTTTTCTTTTGACGACACTCAATAAACGTTTGGGAACTGAGGAAACCAATTTTTGAAGCTTTGAAGGTGGAATTATTCCCCATTTTTGTTTTATGTAGAGCATCAGTCGTTCAACAGTCCGGGGTCTCAGTGGTCGTATTTTACGCTTCATAATGCGCCACATATTTTTGATGGGAGACAGGTCTGGACTGCAGGCGGGCCAGGAAAGTACCCGCACTCTTTTTTTATGAAGCCACGCTGTTGTAACACGTGCTCAATGTGGCCTGGCATTGTCTTGCTGAAATAAGCAGGGGAGTCCATGAAAAAGACGGCGCTTAGATGGCAGCATATGTTGTTCCAAAACCTGTATGTACCTTTCAGCATTAATGGTGCCTTCACAGTTGTTGGCTTTTGAACTTTGCGTCGATAACAGTCTGGATGGTTCGCTTCCCCTTTGGTCTGGATGACACGATGTCGAATATTTCCCCCCAAAATTTTAAATGTGGACTCGTCAGACCACAGAACAGTTTTCCACTTTGCATCAGTCCATTTTAGATGATCTCAGGGCCCAGAGAAGCTGGCGGCGTTTTCTGTATGTTGTTGATAAAATGTCTTTCGCTTTGCATAGTAGAGCTTTAACTTGCACTTACAGATGTAGCGACCAACTGTATTTAGTGACAGTGGTTGTCTGAAGTGTTCCTTAGCCCATGTGGTGATATCCTTTAGAGATTGATGTTGGTTTTTGATACAGTGCCGTCTGAGTGATCGAAGGTCAAGGTCATTTAATGTTGGTTTCCGGCCATGCCCCTTACGTGGAGTGATTTCTCCAGATTCTCTGAACCTTTTGATGATATTATGGACCGTAGATGTTGAAATCCCTAAATTTCTTGCAATAGCACTTTGAGAAACATTGTTCCTAAACTGTTTGACTATATGCTCATGCAGTTGTGGACAATAATAATAATAATGGATTAGATTTATATCGCGCTTTTCTATTGTTAGATACTCAAAGCGCTCACAGAGAAGTGGGAACCCATCATTTATTCACACCTGGTGGTGGTAAGCTACATCTGTAGCCACAGCTGCCCTGGGGAAGACTGACGTAAGCGTGGCTGCCAGTTTGCGCCTACGGCCCCTCTGACCACCGCCAATCATTCATTCATCATTTATTCACCAGTGTGAGCGGCACCGGGGGCAAAGGTGAAGTGTCCTGCCCAAGGACACAACGGCAGCGATTTGGATGTCAATAGGTGGGAAGCGAACCTGCAACCCTCAGGTTTCTGGCCATGCTGCCCCTAACAAAGGAGTGTACCTCGCCCCATTCTTTCCTGTGAAAGACTGAGCATTTTTTGGTAAGCTGTTTTTATACCCAATCATGGCACCCACCTGTTCCCAATTAGCCTGCACACCTGTGGGATGTTCCAAATAAGTGTTTGATGAGCATTCCTCAACTTTATCAGTATTTATTGCCACCTTTCCCAACTTCTTTCTCACGTGTTGCTGGCTTAAAATTCTAAAGTTAATGATTATTTGCAAAAAAAATGTTTATCAGTTTGAACATCAAATATCTTGTCTTTGTAGCATATTCAACTTATTATGGGTTGAAAATGATTTGCAAATCATTGTATTCCGTTTATATTTACATCTAACACAATTTCCCAACTCATATGGAAACGGGGTTTGTATTAACAGGAAATTACCAAAATAAAGTCCACAGCGAAGATAACGTAACAACTAGAAATACACGTTAGAGGAGGGCGACTCCATCCATGAATTGGTAGTGTCGATACCTATAGTAGTGTCAGTAGTATGATCGATATTAGAGTGATTAGATAGATTTTTTTCTCCAAACCGTTTTTTGGTGTTTTTTCTGTCCATGTTTACAAATGTAGAACAATTCCCTGCACACAGAAGGTCCATGTGTGAAAAACCAGAGAATTTAAAAGATAGTAGTTTAGACCTTTTTTTAGTTCTTGTATACTGTTGACTTTGTTCTGCTCTAACAGTTGTATATAATAAAAGAGAATAAGTTGAACTATGGTGTTGATATTCTTACACACACCATTGACGTATGCAGCATCCCTCATAAAACCTTGAAACTTTTTTGGGACAGACAGCAATCTTTTTCCAGTCAGGAAAAAAGCAGAGCATCAATATGCTGCTTTGTTGGCTACATTCCTTAAGAAAAATAATAAAGCATGACATTGACATGGTTTTAAAGTGTATCATTTCAAATGTTTGAATAAAACACAATCAATGCAGAGGTCACAGAGAGTTGCTGGGTTTGTTTTCCCCTCAGTCGCCGGAGCGTTGCTGGTGACTTAAAAAGCACGTCACATGCTCGTTAGAAGCACTTTCTTCATCCAATCAGAGACAAGTCACAAGTCCTCAAGCAGCAAAAGGCAGCATGTGTCACACTTTCAGACTGTATGGATCGATTCTCCAATACCGCTTGAGTGTGTCAAATACAGTAAAAAGTTAAAGAGATTATATGTGTATATGTATGTATCTATATATCTCTGTATATATAGATAGATATATATATACATATATATATATATATACATATATACACATATATATATATACATATATATATATATATATACATATATACACATACACACATATATATGTATATATATACATATATATATATATATATATACATACATATACACACACATATATATGTATATATATATATATACATACACATATATATATATGTGTATATATATATATTTAATATATATATATGTATATATATATATGTATATGTATATATGTATGTATGTGTGTATGTTTGTATGTATATGTATATGTATATATATATATATATATATACATACATATACATACACACACACACACACATATATATATATATATATATATATATATATATATATATACATACATGTGTGAGTATGTACGGAATACATACAAATATATACATGCATATATATATGTATATATATATAAATGTTTATATACATGTATATATACATACATACATATATCTTTACATACATATATCGATATTTATATATACATATGTTTATATACATATAAATATGTACATATATACATATAGCTATATACATATAACGTATATATACATATAAATATGTACATATATACATACATACATATATCTATATATATACATATATATATATATTTATAAAGGCATATGTTTATATACATATAAATATGTACATATATACATACATATATATACATGTATAATGAAGTATATAATAGTTCTATCTAAAGGGTGCTCACAATAGAACAAACTCATCCAAACTATTGCAAGTGTCCACCCGCCTTCGCTCATGTTTCCTCTTGATATAAGTGAAGTTATTGGTGCTAGTCCCTTCCTCCTCCTGCCGGTCTCGACTATGACCCTCTGTGAATATAAACATGGGGTACGTCTCTGCAGCTGCTAAGACGGCCTGAGGGAGAGAAAAAAAAAACAAGTAACGGATGCATCTCGCTGATTGGATGTTGCCTACCTGGGTGACAAGTGTGCACAGCGTCTCAAAGTCCCTCCGGCCTTTGGCATAGAACCCTACGGTGCAGCTGGGATCCATGCGGGAGAAAGGCATTTTCCTCGGATGTTTACAGTGAAATGACTGCAAGGTGTGGAGATCAGATTCAAAGGTGACAATCAGAAACTACTAGAAGCTAGAAACAGATGGTTTGTCAAAACAGTGTATCTTTGAATGTCAAACTAAAATAATGTTATTTGGTAACAGTATGAAAGTCAAACACAAATACGAATAGACGGAGTAGACATTAAAAGGGTAAAAGAAAACACATTTTGGGTGTAATAATAGATAATAAAAAGAAATGGAAATCTCATGTAAAAAATACACAACAGAAAGTAGCACGAAACACGTCAATAATGAATAAAATTAAATATGTTCTGGACCAGCGTTCCCTCCAAGGTGCAACTGTGCACTGCTCACACGTCACAAATCTATGCCACGCACAAAATAAAATCCAATCTGAACTGTAATAAAAATGAAAAAAAAAAAAGTTCTGTAGGGCAGAGGGTGGCAACATGCAGGCAAAAAGGAATGTAATGCTTAAACCAAAAATGAACAAAAGGGAGAGGAAAAGGGAATGGCTATGCAAAATGAAAGTAAAACTGAACTGGCTATTTTTTTTTTGTTTTGTTTGCAAATACATCAAAGATGCTATTATAATCCATTTCTAATGGATAAAGCTTTGGCCTGGACAAGAGGTCATCAGGTGGTCCCCAACGTTCACAGAGTGTTTCGACCCTTAACCACAACACTCTCCGGTTGGTGGGTCAGCAGTGATTGGCCAGATCACTGCTCCTCTCATCCAGGCTTCCAGCTATTGTCCTCTCTTTTATGCCAGAGCCAACAGGAGGCTCTCTCCGCCGCTTCTCCCAGCCTACGAACGGCTGTTTTTCTCAAGTGACCTCTCAATCCAACCTTTGTCATCATATTCCACACAGATTGCGCAGGGAATCCTCGACAACCAACTTCCACTGTCATCAGCCATGCTGTCCACCCCTTGTCCCGGCAGTCCTGGACAAGTTGTTGGTACTTTGTTTTCTTCCTCTCTGCCGCTTCCTCACATCCCTCCTCCCACGGGACAGTAAGCTCCACCAGGATGATTTTCTTTCCCTCTGGGGACCACAAGACTATGTCTGGTCTCAGAGTGTTGGACAGTACTGCCTCTGGGAAGAGGAGCTTCCGCCCCAGGTCGACCCTCCATCTCCCATCCCTGGGCCAACTGCAAGAGGTTTTGGTTGGCTTGGCCTTGGACAACTGGTCTATGACCCTCTTTCACGAAGGTGATGGTGCTCAGCAATGGTTTTGTTTTGGCTGGGTGTTTCTTTCTCCTCTCTTGCTCCAAGATGTCTGCGAGCATTGCCAACACCTTGTCATGGCGCCACCTGTATCTTCCCTGGGTCAATGCTGTTTTGCACCCAGACAGAATGTGCGCCATAGTTCCTTTACCGCCACACAACCTGCACAGCGGGTCCTCCCTCATTCCCCACCTATGCAAGTTGACTGGGGTCGGCAGGGTGTCATATACTGCTCGAAGCAGGAAGGAGATACGAAACGGCTCCAGCCTCCACAGTTCACTCCATGTCACGTTCCTCTTGGGAAGGTTCCACCTTGTCCAGGCACCTTGGGTTGCGAGCTCGATGGCTTTAGCTCTCCTTCCTTCTTCCTCAAGGTTTCGGACTTCATCCTGAATCAAGGTCCTCCTTTCCCTGGGAGTGGACTTGGACCACTGCTGGAAATGTGATGTTCCTAGACCCTGTCTTCCAGTGCAGAGGCTTCCGATGGTATCTTTGGTCCTGAGAGATGATTCTGCCTGGGCAATAGCAGTGCTAGCGGCCCACTTCCTGCCAGATCTTGTTCTTATTCCAGCTTCCCTGATCAGCCGATCTTGGGAGTCCCTATACGTCAGGGAAAGTCTGCATTTTGCGACTTTAAACTCCTCCAGAACTGAAGACAGGGAGAGCTGGAGCTGGCCCGACCTTATGTAGAGCCCCGTAGATGTAAAGCTCGGGGGTATCCCCAACCATTTCCGAAGGTGCTTGTTGAACTTCCTCTCCAACCCTTCAACTGTTGTTATCGCCACTTCGTACACGGTGAGAAGCCACATAAGTCTTTGGAGTAAGCCATGCTGGTAGATCCAGCACTTGTATTTCCCAGGCAGACCAGACTTGTCAATCCTTTTCAACCATTCTTCAACCTGATTTTCGGCACTGGAGATGCTGTTTTTTATCCGTCATGGAATCATCATACCACTTTCCAAGGCATTTAATAGGGTTCCCTTGGATGTTTGGGATTGCTTCCCCCTGAACAAGCAACTTGAACTTTCCGTTGTTTTTCCCTTTTGGATCACCAGACACCTTGATTTCTTGGGCTTGAAGATCATCTTTGCCCAAGTAGCCATACGATCCAGTTCCGCCAGGACCCATCTCGCCTGCACGTGAGTTGGTGTTATCACGGTAAGATCATCCATGAATGCCCTGATTGCTGGTTGTTGACTTCCTGCTGCAGTCTTTGGTCCTCTTGACTTTATGATCGCTGCAGAGATGATCAGGTTCATTCCCATGACAAACAAGATGGGAGAGATGGTGCACCCTGTCACTATTCCCTTCTCCACTGGCTGCCATTTAGTTGTGGACATGGCTGCTTGGAATCGTAGCTTGATGTCTCCCAGGTAGCTGGTGATCATCCCCTGGATGTGATGTGGTATGTGGTAATGGTCCATAGCCACTTGGATCACGTTATGGGGAATTGACCCATATGCATTAGCAAAATCAAGCCAGACTACTGTTAGGTTGCCTTTCTTCTCCTTTGCTTCTTGGATAAGTTGGCTGAGGAGCCCTGTATGCTCCAGGCACCCGGAGAACCCTTCGATACCGCCCTTCTGGATAGAGGTGTTAATATATCCATTCCGGGTCATAAAGGAGCTCATTCTTTTGGCCAGCACTGAAAAGAAGATTTTCCCCTCCACACTTAGCAAGGAAATGGTTCGGAACTGGCTGATCTTTGTGGATCCCCGTTCTTTCGGCACAAAGCACCCTTCTGCCCTTCTCCAGCTTGTTGGTACGGTTCCTTTGGCCCATATAACCCGCAAACGCTTCCACAGCCTGTGTAGGAGCTTAGGGCATTTCTTGTATACTTTGTAGGGTATACCGCTGGGACCTGGGGCAGAAGCTATAAAGTAAACGTAAACAAAATGCTAGACGACAGCAAAAACTTATGACATGACAATCAACAATGTCCACACAAAGAAGGATAGCAACAACTTGAATAGTCTTCTTGCTTGCTAACAAACAGCAGGTGCCGGGAATAGCGCTCAAAGCAAAACATGAATCTGTTTCAGGAAAACACCAACAAAACAAGAAGGGCCACCAAAATAACAGCACAAAACAAAAATTAAAGCACTACACACAGGAAAACACAAACAAACTCCAAATAAGGAACGGCGACCTGGTGGATTTAATTTTTTTAACGTTTGCTGCTGGTGGCGTGCCTCTGTATTTTTTAATAAAAAAAATGGGCCTTGCCTCAAAAAAGGTTGAAAAACACTGTTGCGATGCAACTGTGAGTGCCAATGACGACAAGACGGATAAAACTATGTTCCTCCAATCATTGTAACGTCTGTCCAGTCGCTTTGAAAAGGACAGGAATTCCATCGATCCATTTATTGAGCAAAACTCTTTATATTCCGCGGTAACAACCCCAAAAATATACAAACCCCGTTTCCATATGAGTTGGGAAATTGAATTTGATGTAAATATAAACGGAATACTATGATTAGCAAATACTTTTCAACCCATATTCAATTGAATATGCTACAAAGACAACATATTTGATGTTCAAACTGATAAACATTTTGTTTTTGCAAATAGTCATTAACTTTAGAATTTGATGCGAGCAGCACGTGACGAAGAAGTTGGGAAAGGTGGCAATAAATACTGATAAAGTTGAGGAATGCTCATCAAACACTTATTTGGAACATCCCACAGGTGTGCAGGCTAATTGGGAACAGGTGGGGGCCATGATTGGGTATAAAAACAGCTTACCAAAAAATGCTCAGTCTTTCACAAGAAAGGATGGGGCGAGGTACACCCCTTTGTCCACAACTGCGTGAGCAAATAGTCAAACAGTTTAAGAACAACGTTTCTCAAAGTGCAAATGCAAGAAACATCTACGGTCCATATAATCATCAAAAAGTTCAGAGAATCTGGAGAAATCACTCCACGTAAGGGGCATGGCTGGAAACCAACATTGAATGACCGTGACCTTCGATCCCTGTATTAAAAACGGACATTAATCTCTAAAGGATATCACCACATGGGCTCAGGAAAACTTCAGAAAACCACTGTCACTAAATACACTTTGTCGCTACATCTGTAAGTGCAAGTTAAAACTCTACTATGCAAAGCGAACGCCATTTATCAACAACATCCAGAAACGCCACTGGCTTCTCTGGGCCCGAGATCATCTATGATGGACTGATGCAAAGTGGAAAAGTGTTCTGTGGTCTGACGAGTCCACATTTCAAATTGTTTTTGGAAATATTCGACATCGTGTCATCCGGACCCAAGGGGAAGCGAACCATCCAGACTGTTATTGACGCAAAGTTCAAAAGCCAGCATCTGTGATGGTATGAAGGTGCATTAGTGCCCAAGGCATGGGTAACTTACACATCTGTGAAGGCACCATTAATGTTTTGGAACAACATATTTTGCCATCTAAGCGCCGTCTTTTTCATGGATGCCCCTGCTTATTTCAGCAAGACAATGCCAAGCCACATTCAGCACGTGTTACAACAGCTTGGTTTCGTCGTAAAAGAGTGCGGGTACTTTCCTGGCCCGCCTGCAGTCCAGACCTGTCTCCCATCAAAAATATGTGGCGCATTATGAAGCGTAAAATACGACCACTGAGACCCCGGACTGTTGAACGACTGATGCTCTACATAAAACAAAAATGGGGAATAATTCCACCTTCAAAGCTTCAAAAATTGGTTTCCTCAGTTCCCAAACGTTTATTGAGTGTCGTCAAAAGAAAAGGTGATGTAACACAGTGGTGAACATGCCCTTTCCCAACTACTTTGGCACGTGTTGCAGCCATGAAATCCCAAGTTAATTATTATTTGCAAAAAAAAAAATAAAGTTTATGAGTTTGAACATCAAATATCTTGTCTTGGTAGTGCATTCAATTGAATATGGGTTGAAAAGAATTTGCAAATCATTGAATTCCGTTTATATTTACATCCAACACAATATCCAAACTCATATGGAAATGGGGTTTGTAAGTAAACAAACAAACAAAGGCTCCTAATTAGTCTGCTGACATATGCAGTAGCATATTGTGTAATTTATCATTCTATTTTCTCACAATTATGAGGGACAAACTGTAAACATTGATTACCTTCTCCCTAACTCTCACCTGGATAGTAGAAGATTGGGACATAAACCGAGAAGTTGGTCAACTTTAACATTCAACTTAGACCCAGAGAAAGGCAAGAAAATACATTTGCGTCATCTTTTTTTTTTTTTTTTTTAAACCTGCGTTAGGTTTGTTATCTTTTCTTTATCGGAACGGGATGATCAAACCATGGGTGTCAAACTCTGGCCCGCGGGCCACATCTGGCCCGCCGTGTAATTTAATTTAGCCCTTGAGGCAATATCAATTTAGCATTAGAGCTGGCCCGCCGGTGTTATACAGCGTTGGTGCCGCTGAAACACCGCATTCACTGCTAATACTCACACTTGCCAACCCTCCTAATTTTCCCGGTAGACTCCCGAAGTTCAGTGCCCCTGCCAAAAATCTCCCGGGGCAACCATTCTCCCTAATTTCTACCGAATTCCACCTGGACAACTATATTGGGGGCGTGCATTTAAGGCACTGCCTTTAGCGTTCTCTACAACCTGTCATCATGTCCGCTTTTCCTCCATACTAACAGCGTGTCACATAATATTTGTGGCTTTTACACAAACACACACGCACAAGTGAATGCAAGGCATATTTGGTCAACAGCCATACAGGTCACACTGAGGGTGGCCGTATAAACAACTTTAGCACTGTTACAAATATGCGCCACACTGTGAACCCATACTAAACAAGAATGACAAACACATTTAGGGTGAACATCCGCACCGTAACACAACAGAACAAATACCCAGAATACCTTGCAGCACTAACTCTTCTGGGAAACTTCCAGCAAACTGACCAATAATTAACGTTTTATTCATGCATTTTCTCTTGCTACTTCAAAGCTTGAATGTTTGGTTCATTCAATATTATTTTATTTTCAAATTTATTATTAGCCTGTGGAAAAAATTTGATATTTACCTCAGAAGATTGCAAATAGAAAAAAAGGCATAACATTTTTATTAACATTTTATTTGATATGCCATTGATATTTTTTTAATTATTATTATTATTATTATTTGAAAGTGGATTTTGCATGTCACTAAAGTTATATAAGCCTTGCTTGTTCAATATTTAATGCAAAACTTGTTTGGGTCTCTATTAAAAGGTTAATTTGTTCAAACTTGGCCCGCGGCTTTGTTCCCTTTAAAATTTTGACCCACTCTGTATTTGAGTTTGACACCCCTGATCTAAACAGATGATCCCGTCAGTCGGCATCCCAATGAGAAACTTAAAAAACTTCTCTATGAATTTAGTTCCAGACATCTTCTGTTTATTTGACATTGTCATTACTGTAGTGGAAAAGTGTAGTACAGCTGAGTACTGCTGAGAAATTGATATTTTTCGTCGGCCGCCACCGCCCCGATGGTAAAGAAACACAAGTTGAAGTAACTTTTTTTCACAGCAGTCCACTCGAAAATAGTGGGAGAGACCGAGTTAGCAGAATACAAGTTAAAGCACTGCTAAAACAAAGGAATGTGGCCTCAGACGAGCAAAAAGAATTACAGTAGTGTGTATCCCCATACCTCTAAAGGAAAGCCGTCCTTTGATACATCCACTGTGGGCTGACAGTAATGAGGGTCCAAATACAACAAGTGGTCATCTTCAACAAAGCATGGTCAGAAAGAGAAAAGGTCGATCATTTAAAAGGTTGCTGATCTCAATAATTGTGTAAAATGCATGACATACCTTGGAAACCAACAAAGAAGAGCGAGTGCTTTGGTTTGCCCCCGATGATACCAATGCAACATTGTAACTTCAAGAGTTTCTATGGGGAAAAATAGAGGATTAGTTTGATTATGTTTGTTTAAAAAAAAACACCGCATTTACAAACCCCAAAACCAGAAAGTTGGCACGTTGTGTAAATGGTAAATAAAAACAGAATACAATCATTTGCAAATCCTTTTCAACTTATATTCAATTGAATAGACTGCAAAGAGAAGATATTTAAAGTTCAAACTGTTAAACTTTGTTATTTTTTGCAAATATTAAGCTCATTTGGAATTTGATTTGCAACATGTTTCAAAAAAGCTGGCACAAGTGGCAAAAAAGACTGAGAAAGTTAAGGAATGCTCATCAAACACTTGTTTGGAACATACCAGTGGTGAACAGGCTAAATTGGGAACAGGTGGGTGCCATGCTGTGACGTGCGGTCAGGGGAGGCAGTGCCTCACCTGTGATCATGCAAAGAAATAAAATTTACAGTATAATGATAAAATAATTATAATGGTTAGTTTTACATTTTAATTTAGTTTCACCAATTTGGATAATTTTTTCTTCAAAATCGCTGAATTTTCGCAGTCCCTCGTTAACTTCTCTGTCTGCCGTGCGGTCAGAGCGTGTTCATATCTGGTGTGTTGCTGAGCATTCAAAACGGCAGAGAAAAAAGTCTGAGGTGAGGCAAACAGTTCTCGTGTCTCACGATAGGGGCGCTCATGATCAGAGACATATGGTGGTGTAAACAAGTCAAGTGCAGCAGCGACTAACGTGTTTTGTGTTTTGGTTGAGCCATCAAAACGGCAAAGAAAAAAGACTGAGGTGAGGCAAACAGTTCTCGTGTCTCACGATAGGGGCGCTCATGATCAGAGACATACGGTGGTGTAAGCAAGTCAAGTGCAGCAGCGACTAACATGTTTTGTGTTTTGGTTGAGCCATCAAAACGGCAAAGAAAAAAGTCTGAGGTGAGGCAAACAGCTCTCGTGCCTCACGATAGGGACGGGGCGCTCATGATCCCAGACATACGGTGGCCTCAGCGGGTAAGTGCCGCACCAACTTATTTTTTCCGTCTCCTGCACCCCGACTTTCAACATTGATGAAAACATTTCCGCACTTAAACAGTTTTCTAAAGTGGACTTTCAAGCGAAGCAGGAGATAAATACTAAAGGAAGATCCAACGCCGGAGCTGAATGGTTTGTTTCAATCGGCAGGACGAAAAGTTACTCGCTCTTTCCAAAAGGAGTGGTACCCGTGAAAAGACTGGCTATGTGGATGTTCTGCAAGAAACTGCCTTTTCTTCTTTCCTTGCCTTCTTTTTTAAACCTGTGGAACTGTGTGGACTCAAATGGGATTTTGTGACCTAAAGAATTTGCAAAGAAGCCTCACCAAACATGAGCGGTCGGCCGCTCATGTTTGGTATTCATGCTAGATTGCGCTAAAAACGTTTGGGATGACGAGGATAGACTTGGCTTTGGATGAACAGCGGCAACTCAACAGCAGGGTCCACAATGCTAAGGTAAAAGACAAACAAGAGTTTTTAAAATATGTCATCATTGCGACCTGCTTCCTCGCCAAACAGCAGCTAGCATTTCGTGGAAATTATGAGAGTAGGAGCTCGGCTAATCGCGGCAACTATGTTGAACTCTTACAAGACTTTTAAAACTGAAGGAAGTGAAGGAGGACTTTTACCAGAAAGTGATGGATATTTTTATCCAGAAGGACCGGCGCATGGACTTCATTTATAAGTAAAGGTAAGACGACAATAACATTATTTGTGTTTCGTTTTTAATGAAATGCACATTTTGTGGGTAAGTTTGTATGTGTAAAGAATGCAGAAATGAAACATAACCCGTAAACTGCTGCCAATCAAATGGCAAATAATCTGAGCAGCGCGCATACTGTATATTTGTAAATCTGATTCTGATTAAGTCAGTGCCTCACCAGACATATACCTCACCGCACTTCACTGGTGCTATGATTGGGTATAAAAGCAGCTTGCATGAAATGTTCAGTCATTCACAAACAAGGATAGGGCGAGGGTCACCACTTTGTGAATAAATGAGTGAGCAAACTGTCCAACAGTTTAAGAACAACATTCGCCATCAGCTATTGCAAGAAATTTAGGGATTTCACCATCTACACTCCGTAATATCATCAAAAGGTTTAGAGAATCTGGAGAAATCACTGCACGTCGGCTATGCCCGTGACTTTTGATCTCTCAGGCGGTGCTGTGTGACTATCAGAAACTAATTAGTCATTGAGAGTGGAAAGCAGGGCTCTGTCTAAAACGCTGGGTCAAAGGATGCAACATGAAGTAGTTCCTGGCGTTGTGAGGGTGATTTAGTTTCCCTTTGAGTAAATACAATACACTACATGCAGATTGATTTGCGGTACCCAGAAGAAACGTCACCCTGGTGCATAGTCTCTACATACAAACCAAACAATTAACAGGCAAATGCAGGTGCTATTCATTCAGCACCACACACACTCCGCCCACACACCCACACACAAACGTAGTCACAACCACTATCGGAAGTGACAAATGAGAAACAAAGAGGTATTGCATCAAAAAGCGACATCAGTGTGGAAAGGATATCCCCACATGGACTCAGCAACACTTCAGAAAACTACTGTCAGTAACTACAGTTGGTCGCTACATCTGTAAGTGCAAATTAAAACTCTACTACGCAAAGCCAAAACCATTTATCAACAACACCCAGAAACGCCAACAGCTTCGCTGGGCCTGAGCTCATCTAAGATGGACTGATGCAAAGTGGAAAAGTGTTCTGTGGACTGACGAGTCCACATTTCAAATTGTTTTTGGAAACTGTGGATGTTGTGTACTCCGGACCAAAGAGGAAAAAGAATCATCCGGACTGTTCAAGGTGCAAAGTTCAAAAGCCAGCATCTGTGATAGTATGGGGGTGTGTTAATGCCCAAGGCATGGGTAGCTTACACATCAGTGAAGGTGCTATTAATGCTGAAAGGTACATACAGGTTTTGGAGCTGCCATTAAATTCAAAGTTGATGATTATTTGCAAAAATAAATTAAGTTTCTTAGGTTGAACATTAAATATATTGTCTTTGCTGTCAATTCAACTGAATATAAGTTGAAAAGGATTTGCAAATCATTGTATTCTGTTTTTGTTTAACATTAACACAACGTGCCAACTTCACTGGTTTTGGGTTTTGTATCATAGAACAGCTCCCAATTAATGCTGACAGTAGAAATATTCTGAGTTGTAGTAGTCTCTGTCATTGAAAGTATGCATAGGTCAATAATCATAGCTTTACCATACACTAAAATCTACTTGTGGCGGTCCAAATCTAATTTTGGCTCCACAAATACTGTAAATCAGCCCTATTCAACTGGTGGCTCGTGTGTGCAGTACTCCCACCACCACATAGGGAGCAACAGTGAGGCATATGTGTCACAATGAAGCAGCAGTGGGTGAGTAGAAGAAGATGGCAATATCAAAAAATCTGACTTTTAACAGCGAATGGACGGCAACATATTAATGTATTAAAATTGCTGACTTTTTGATGTATTTTGTATTTGTGGTGGTGTTGTTTTTGGATGTTCAACTCTGGCAATCCAAACTGGTTAAATACATATGGCGCTCAATTCGACCAGCAGAGGGCGATAAAGCTAGGTTGTATTGTGTTAAACTGCATGTGTGTAATGTTTGCTGTGTGTATTAACACATACGTATTGATTAACGTGGACCCCGACTTAAACAAGTTGAAAAACTTATTTGGGTGTCACCATTTAGTGGTCAATTGTACGGAATATGTACTGTACTGTGCAATCTACTAATAAAAGTTTCAATCAATCAATCAATCAATCAAAACCTTCTTTTTTATTTATGTAACTTAAACAATGGACATTGTTAATGTAAATTAAACAGTAGATGTTACGCTATTGTAATGTTTATATTTCTGTCTTACAAAGCTAAATAAAGGAAGACGTACGAAGAAATAAAACTGAGGAAGAAAAATAATTCAAAAGAAGGTACATCACTCATCAAGCTTTTGTTTCTTTATGCTGTTAACTATCTGTCCAACGGCACACGCTGGAAAACGAGTAGCGAGGGCCAAATAATGAATGTGTTGCAGTGCAGTGTGAAAGCTTTGCAAATAAGTAAAGGCAATTTCAAAGGAATATAACCTGCGGAAGCACTTTTTAAAGTAACATCCAAATATCGATGTCTGGCCACGGAGACTTTGGGCTCTTGAAACTGCAGCCCTCTTCATTATGTAATTAAATGGCCTTGCTTTGATAAAATAGGGTTGTGCGATATAGAGGATGAACGATACAAAGGATATCAACTTTAGAGCTTTTAATACTAACATCACGTCGTGACAATGCATGTTGATGGCACATTCTCGTGGTGTCCAGTAAATTTGACAGCGACAAGCGAACAAAGGCGTCTTTAACATACAGTTGTGTTCATAAGTTTACATACCCTGGGAGAATTTACGATTTCTTGGCCATTCTTCAGACAATATGAATGATAACACAAAAACCTTTCTTCCACACATGTTTAATGGTTGTGTGAAGCTATTTATTGGCAAACAACTGGGTTTACTCTTTTTAAATCAAATCGACAAAAGAAAGTACCCAAATGACCCTGATCAAAAGTTTACATACCCCAGGGACTTTGATCTGACAACATGCACAAAAGTTGACACAAACAGGTTTGAATGGGTAATCAAGGCTCCAATTCTCACCTGTGACCTGTTTGGTTGTAATTAATGTGTGTGTATAAAAGGTCAGTGAGTTTCTGGGCTTCTGACAGACCATTGCATCTTTCATGAAGTGCTGCACTGATGTTTCTGGATTCTGAGTCATGGGGAAGGCAAAATAATTATCAAAGGATCTGCGAGAAAAAGGTAATTGAACTGCATGAAACAGGAAAGGGGTATAAAAAGATATCCAATGAATTGAGAATGCCAATCAGCAGTGTTCAAATGCTGATGAAGAAGTGTAAAATGAGGGATTCAGGTAGACCAGCAAAGATTTCAATCACAATAGCGAGGAAACTGGTTCGAGATGCAAAAAAAATGTCCACAAATAACTTCAACTGAAATACAGGACTCTCTGAAAAATTTCAACATGCACAATAAGGAGGCACTTGAAGAAAATTGGGCTGCATGGTCGAGTCGTCAGAAGAAAGGCATTTCTGCGCAAATTTCACAAAGTATCCCGCGTACATTACTCCAAACAGCACAGAGACAAGTCTCAAAACTTCTGGAACAAAGTAATTTTGAGTGATGAGACCAAATATGAACTTTTTGGCCACTCGACTGACTATGCAGCCCATTTTTCCTTTTTTCAGTTTTTATCATTCATATTCTCTGAAGAATGGCCAAGAAATCCTAAATCCTCCCAGGGTATGTAAACTTATGAGCACGACTGTAAAGTAGCGTCTTTGTTTGGGAGCTAGAGGCTAATGTACCTCCAAAGTGTAGCTCCTGAATCACTAATCCTCACCTCCATGGCAGCAAACAAACTGTTTCATATAGTTACTATCATCCCTGGGGGACTAGAGGACTAAGAATAGCTAAACAATGCTACACTACACACCATAGGAGGGTACAAAAAAGCATAGTTAACCTCTAAGCTAGAGCTCTTGCATCTGAACAAGGCTGGGCGGTTCGATTACAATATCGACAGTTACGAGATCAAGTACAGTGTCACTATATTGACTAGGGGTGTGTGAAAAAAATCGATTCGAATACGAATCGAATATGTTGTGCGATTCAGAATCGATTCTCATTTTTTAAAAAATCGACTTTTTTTTTTTTTTATCAATCCAACAAACCACCACCTCAGCAATACTATAACAATGCAATCCAATTCCAAAACCAAACCTGACCCAGCAACACTCAGAACTGCAATAAACAGAGCAATTGAGAGGAGACACAAACACGACACAGAACAAACCAAGAGTAGTGAAACAAAAATGAATATTATCAACAACAGTATCAATATTAGTTATAATTTCAGCATAGCAGTGACTAAAAATCCCTCATTGACATTATCATTAGACATTTATAAAAATAAAAAAAAAGAACAATAGTGTCACAGTGGCTTACACTTGCATCGCATCTCATAAGCTTGACAACACACTGTGTCCAATGTTTTCACAAAGATAAAATAAGTCATATTATTGGTTCGTTTAATAGTTAAAACAAATTTACATTATTGCAATCAGTTGATAAAACATTGTCCTTTATAATTATACTTTTTTTTTTTTTAAATCTACTACTCTGCTAGCATGTCAGCAGACTGGGGTAGATCCTGCTGAAATTCTATGTATTGAATGAATACAGAATCGCGTTGAATCGAAAAAATTTATATATTATCGAATCGCGACCCCAAGAATCGATATTGAATCGAATTGTGGGACACCCAAAGATTTGCAGCCCTAATATTGACAATAAAACAGTGTTTAGATTATTTTTTAGCATCACAAAATTGTATTTTGGCATTTTTGTTGTTGTTTACAAACTCAGGAAATAAGAGCCAATAGTAGATTTTGCACTATTGACTGGATTATACATTTTCTATGTAATAAAGGGGAATAAGGAAATAATTTGAATATCTATTGATATTGTCGGGATTATAGTTGTAATTTAAAAATATATTGATCCTGAAATGTTTAATCATGAACACTGGTACTACCAATACTGCTCCTGTAACTACGTAGTATAGGATTAATACCCAAATTTGTAGTATCACCAAAAACTAATATAAAGTATCCAAACATAAACATAAGTGCTTGTTCCATTTGAAAATAATTGTAGATAGAACCATGTTACAACAAAAAGTATTAAAAGTAAATTAATAATAGTTTTGAGCAAAAAATACAACCGAAAAGGATACAATATCATCCATCCATCATCTTCCGCTTATCCGAGGTCGGGTCGCGGGGGCAGCAGCCTAAGCAGGGAAGCCCAGACTTCCCTCTCTCCAGCCACTTCGTCTAGCTCTTCCCGGGAGATCCCGAGGCGTTCCCAGGCCCGCCGGGAGACATGTCCTGGGTCTTCCCCGTGGCCTCCTACCAGCTGGACGTGCCCTAAACACCTCCCTAGGGAGACGTTCGGGTGGCATACTGACCAGATGCCCGAACCACCTCATCTGGCTCCTCTCGATGTGGAAGAGCAGCGGCTTTACGTTGAGCTCCTCCCGGATGGCAGAGCTTCTCACCCTATCTCTAAGGGAGAGCCCCGCCACCCGGCGGAGGAAACTCATTTTGGCCGCTTATACCCGTGATCTTATCCTTTCGGTCATGACCCAAAGCTCATGACCATAGGTGAGGATGGGAACGTAGATCGACCGGTAAATTGAGAGCTTTGCCTTCCGGCTCAGCTCCTTCTTCACCACAACGGATCGGTACAACGTCCGCATTACTGAAGACGCCGCACCGATCCGCCTGTCGATCTCACGATCCACTCTTCCCCCACTCGAGAACAAGACTCCTAGGTACTAGAACTCCTCCACTTGGGGCAGGGTCTCCTCCCCAACCCGGAGATGACAGTCCACCCTTTTCCGGGAGAGAACCATGGACTCGGACTTGGAGGTGCTGATTCTCATTCCGGTCGCTTCACACTCGGCTGCGAACCGATCCAGTGAGAGCTGAAGATCCCGGCAAGATGAAGCCATCAGGACTACATCATCTGCAAAAAGCAGAGACCTAATCCCGTGGCCACCAAACCGGATCCCCTCAACGCCTTGGCTGCGCCTAGAAATTCTGTCCATAAAAGTTATGAACAGAATCGGTGACAAAGGACAGCCTTGGCGGAGTCCAACCCTCACTGGGAACGTGTCCGACATACTGCCAGCAATGCGGACCAAGCTCTGACACTGGTCATACAGGGAGCGGACTGCCACAATAAGACAGTCCGGTACCCCATACTCTCTGAGCACTCCCCACAGGACTTCCCGAGGGACACGGTCGAATGCCTTCTCCAAGTCCACAAAGCACATGTAGACTGGTTGGGCAAACTCCCATGCACCCTCAAGAACCCTGCCGAGAGTATAGAGCTGGTCCACAGTTCCACGACCAGGACGAAAACCACACTGTTCCTCCTGAATCCGACGTTCGACTATCCGGCGAAGCCTCCTCTCCAGTACACCTGAATAAACCTTACCGGGAAGGCTGAGGAGTGTGATCCCACGATAGTTGGAACCCACCCTCCGGTCCCCCTTCTTAAAGAGAGCGACCACCACCCCGGTCTGCCAATCCAGACCTACCGCCCCCGATGTCCACGCGATGCTGCAGAGTCTTGTCAACCAAGACAGCCCCACAGCATCCAGAGCCTTAAGGAACTCCGGGCGGCTCTCATCCACCCCCGAGGCCTTGCCGCCGAGGAGCTTTTTAACTACCTCAGCGACCTCAGCCCCAGAAATAGGAGAGTCCACCACAGATTCCCCAAGCACCGCTTCCTCAAAGGAAGACGCGTTGGTGGGATTGAGGAGGTCTTCGAAGTATTCCCTCCACCGATCCACAACATCCGCAGGATACAATATGTTAACATTAATACATTTTATTTGTAAAAAAGCACTTTACATTGAGCAAACAACATCAAAATGCTACAGTGTATTTAAAATAAAATAAAAAAATAAAATAATAACAATAAAAAGATAATAAAAATAAATAAGAATAAAATCTAGAACAGCCTAATAGCGAGAACTAGTATGCATTTATCTATAAAAAGGCTTTTTAAAAAAAAAAAAAAATTTTTAAAGAAGGGTTTTTTAGCCTTTTTTAAAAGCATCCACAGTCTGTGGTACCCTCAGGTGGTCAGGGAGAGCGTTCGACATACTGGGATCGGCGGAGCAGAGAGCCTGGGCTACCATAGTTCCTAGCTTTGTCATTGGAGGTTGGAGGAGGTTAGCCTGTTTGGAATGGAGGTGTCGTGTGGAGGATTTGGGGGTGAGTAGTTCTTTAAGGTAGAGGGGGGCATTTCCATGGAGGCACTGGTGGGTTAATAGGGAGACTTTGTATTTAATCCTGAGTGGAACAGGAAGCCAGTGAAGGGTTTTTGAGAATTGGTGTGAAATGGTCGTATTTCCTCACTCTATTCTGTTACCGCTTATGTCAGTAATTACATTTTTATAACAAACCTTCCCTCAAAAGGTGCATGCCTGTGCAATTGCACACTGCTCACGTGTTCTCTGCACACAGCAAATCCTAGCTCGCGCAAAATAAAATCCAACCAAAACTCTAAACAAGATAAACACAAAACAGTGTATTGTGTAGGATGTGAGTGACAGGTGACAACAAACTGCCACGACAGCTAAAACTATGTTCGTCAACACGTTTCAACGATTGTAACTTCTGTCGAGACGCTTTAAAGAGGACAGTAGGTCCATGGATCATTTTATTGAGCAAAACTGTTTCTTGTTGGCCGCAACCACACCAAAAAAACCATTAAAAAAAATAAAAACGTCTGTAATTTGTCATATCAACAACAGCCGCTCTTGTGGCAACATTAGACTCAGTCACCGATGCGTTTATGGCCACACAAAAAGTCGGACAACTCCAACACCACACATAAACTGTAAATGCCAGGTCGTTACACTGTGATGCTACTTACACGCAGCCAATCAATCAATGTCATCAACATTGTGTTATGCGTTGCTGTTTTGCTAGTTAGCTTGTAGCTAACAAAGCAGCAAAGTTAAATGCTTACTTATTCTATATTAAGAATATTAATTTATGGATGTTAAGTATAAAATTATGTTACTAAATTACAAAAATACTAATAAAAACTGAATTGATATATTTTACAGACAGAAAGTTACAGGAATGTACACTTTATCCCATACTTACATCTCATTGTGCAACATGTGAATGTTTTAAGGCATGGGTGTCAAACTATGGCCCGCGGGCCAAATTTGGCCCGCCGTGTAATTTAATTTGGCCCTTGAGGTAATATCAAATTAAGATTAGAGCTGGCCCGCCGGTATTATACAGCGGCGATGCCTCTGCAACACTGCATTCACCGCTGATACTCATACTTGCCAACCCTCACGATTTTCACGGGAGACTCCCAAAGTTCGGTGCCCCTCCCGAAAGTATCCCGGGGCAACCATTCTTCCGAATTTCTCCCGATTTCCCCCCGGACAACAATATTGGGGGCGTGCCTTGAAGGCACTGCCTTTAGCATCCTCTACAGCCTGTCATCACGTCCGCTTTTCCTTTCCGGTCCAGTTGCATAATATATGCTGCTTTAACACACACAAGTGAATGCAATGCATACTTGATCAACAGCCATGAGGGTCAAACTGAGGGTGGCCGTATAAACAACTTTAATACTTTTACAAATATGCGCCACACTGTGAAGCCACACCAAAAAAGAATGACAAACACATTTCGGGAGAACATCCGCACCGTAGCAAACATAAATTCAACTGAAGAAATACCCAGAATCCCTTGCAGCAATAACTTTTCTGGGACGCTACAATATACACCCCCGCTACCACCAAACCCCGCTCCCCCAATTTTTATTTACATTTTATTTGATATGCCATTGATATTTTTTGCTCATTATTATCATTTGAAACTCGATTTTGTAGGTGACTATAAAGCTACATAAGCCTTTCTTGTTTAATATTCAATGCAAAACTTGTTTGGGTCCCTATTAAAAGGTTAATTTGTTCAACCTTGGCCCGCGGCTTTGTTCAGTTTTAAAATTTGGCCCACTCTGTATTTGAGTTTGACACCCCTGTTTTAAGGGAACTAAATGTAATCTCTGAAAGGGGTACACATCTTTCCAAAGCAGGAGCCCCACCAAGACATGCTAGTACATAGCTTGTGCAATATTTTTTTTGTTAATTCTATTGTAAAATAGGCCAAAACATCTGTATTACAAAATAACCTAATGGAAATGACTACTAAAATTTGATGATAATAATAACAATAAGACATTAAAATTGTTATGATGTCAGGTTTGGAACAGAGAGTTGGTGCGTTTGTTCGGACAAATTAGGGGGAATGTTGTTTGTAACCCGTTTTGAAATGGTTCTTATCTATTAGCATTCATATGCTAAATAATATATTGTGACATACACTATCCTGCCAAAAGTATTTGGCCACCTGCCTTGACTCACATATGAACTGGAAGTGCCATCCCATTCCTAACCCATAGGGTTCAATATGATGTCGGTCCATCTTTTGAAGCTTCAACTCTTCTGGGAAGGCTGTCCACAAGGTTGCGGAGTGTGTTTATAGGAATTTTCCACCATTCTTCCAAAAGCGCAATATGATGTCAGTCCACATTTTGCAGCTATTACAGCTTCAACTCTTCTGGGAAGGCTGTCCACAAGGTTGCAGAGTGTGTTTGTAGGACCATTCTTCCAAAAGCGCATGGGTGAGGTCACACACTGATGCTGGTCGAGAAAGCCTGGCTCTCAGTCTCCATTCTAATTCATCTCAAAGGTGTTCTATTGGGTTCAGGTCAGGACTCTGTGCAGGCCAGTCAAGATCATCCACACCAGACTCTGTCATCCATGTCTTTATGGATCTTGCTTTGAAAACTGGTGCACAGTCATGTTGGAAGAGGAAGGGGCCCGCTCCAAACTGTTCCCACGAGGTTGGGAGCATGGAATTGTCCAAAATGTTTTGGTATCCTGGAGCATTCATAGTTCCTTTCACTGGAACTAAGGGGCCAAGCCCAACTCCTGAAAACACCCCAAAACAAAATTCCTTCTTCACCAAATTTCACAATGCAGTCCGAAATGTACCGTTCTCCTGGCAACCTCCAAACCCAGCTGCTTGGCCATGGAAACCCATTCCATGAAGCTCTCTGCGTACAGTACGTGGGCTAATTGGACTGTGCAGAAAGTCGGCGATCTCTTTGCACATCCGCTGACACCCGCTCTGTCCGTTTACGTGGCCTGCCACTCGGTGGCTGAGTTGCTGTTCCCAAACTCTTCAATTTTCTTATAATAAAGCCGACAGTTGACTTTGGATTATTTAGGAGCGAGGAAATTTCACGACTGGATTTGTTGCACAGGTGGCACCCTATGACAGTTCCACGCTGGAAATCACTGAGAGCGGCCCATTCTTTCACAAATGTTTGTAGAAACAGTCTCAATGCCTAAGTACTTGATTTTATACACCCGTGGCCAGGCCTAGTGATTAGGACACCTGAGTCTGATAATTTGGATGGATTGCGAAATACTTTTGGCACTATAGTGTATATTGTTGTCGCAAAAGACCTCAGTATATATTGCGGTATAGATTTTAGGCCGTATTGCCCGGCCCTAACGTAAAGCAGGACCGGAATACCTTTACACAGGCAATGTAGGCAGGATTGAGATTTTGTCCTCCAAGTCGCACAGGAACCAGGAGGATGACAGACTTCCAGGGCTGAGTAGGAGAAGCTCCACACAGCGCTTTCACATCCTCTTTGTAGACTGGAGAGATAAGCATTAATAAGTAATAAGTACTTGCACTACTGTACATACTGTATGAACATATAGTATTGAGAAAAGAAAAAACAAATGACTAACCTGTGCAATCTTGTGCAACATAGACAACAAGATCAGGAAGGTGAGTTGATGCTTCAGAAGCTTTCCTGAGACACAATGACATCAATGGAAATATGTCGCTGGAGTTGAGCGGCATACCAGGCCGGGAATGACTCACCTGAGGATGTGTGCCACAATCGAGGGGCCATACCAGTCCCCTGCCTTCTTCCCTAACGTTGTGCCCAACTCCACCAGCTGGTGGATCCCAAAGGGGGCAGAGGGGTGATCCGCAAACCACGATACCACCCTCCTGTGGGTGGACTCCACGCCTCTGGCGAGGGAACCCAAACTCAACGTTCGACCCCACTTACTGAGCCCTTTGGAATTTTCTAAACCCGCTGCACTGGTTTCAGGGCGGACCTCAGGGAGATCCATGTCGTCTTTGAACACGTGCTGGCCAACAGTACAAGTCAAGCCTGGAACAAATAGAAGACAAAGAGGAGCAATTTTTAACCCTTGTGTAGTGTTCGGCTCTGTGGGACCCGTTTTCATTATTTATTAAAAGAAAAATGATACCATTCATTAATTTTTCAAACTGAGACTCACTGACTTTGGCTCATTTTCTGGGAAGAACATGTATCAGAATACATATTTAATGACCACACGCCATACACCCCCCTCTACACATTTCTATTACATATAAGATGTCCGGCTCCACTAGACCCGGGGCTAATAGAAGTGTGGAAATTGATGTCCTGTGTGTCCACACACACACACACACACACACACACACACACACACACACACACACACACACACACACACACACACACACACACACACACACACACACACACACACACACAGCAGGAAGAGGACAGAGTGTAGGTACACAGAACATCAGAGGGTCAAATGTGCGAGAAAATGAGAGCAGACAGTGTTGACAAACAATGTTGCAACCTTGTGAGGGAACCGCAGGTGCAGAAACACAAAAGAAAAATCCCTATGGGATGCAGAAACTGGCAGAGAAATTTTCCGTCCAATGTTCATATTGTTGTTACTCAGGCAGCGTTTGTGGGTCGGATGGAACTAATTTGAAACAAAAGTGCTTATCTGTTGCTGGTGTGAAAGCATGGAATTCTCTAAACAAAGATAACAAGTTGTAAGAATATCTTTGAATTTAAAAAGAGTTACAAAAAGAGACAACTGGAATTATATCAAACTGATTTTTGATTATTAGATTGGAAATGTCATTGTGAAACTGCTTAAACGAAAAATAAAAGTATGTTGGCGTACGGGTGTTGGTGGAGGGAACAGTTATAAAGTCATCTAAAATACTTTGTGTTAAAAAGGGGGCAGATAAATATAATAATAGTATTCTTCCATCTGCTCCTTTTTGATCATGGAAATGTGTAAGAAACAAAAAAAACAATGAAAGTGTCAACTGCACATGGCTTGTATGTATGCATTTACATGAAAGGAATTAAAAAGAAAATGATGATGATGATGGACCCGTTGCATTTTGTGGCTTTTATTGCCTCAAAATTAAACACTTTTATGTGAAAATACTGAACAGATGTTTATTAGGATAAGGTAAACATCTGTTCAGTATTTTCACATAAAAGTGTTTGATTGTGAGGCATTAAAAGCCGCAAAATGCAAGGGGCCCATCAGACCCACAAACGCTGGCTGAGTAACAACAATTTGAACATTGCACGAGGTTTAACAGTCACTTCCCTTACACCAGGGGTGTCTGAATTTGGCCCGCGAGACGTCATGAGTTTAAGAAGGATTCCAGCGGCATGGACATTTCAATTCATTTTAAAAACCAATAATTAACGAGTCCTACTATGCAGACATTAATTTTGCTCGCGGTCATGTCGGGAACCAATTAACAGCGATTAATGAGGATGTATGACTGTTTTAGGCATTAGTACAGGGTTTTCATACTTTTTCCACTGAGGGCCGCATAATACTGATATTTTTAATTTTCAAAACCAATACAATATATACATTTAGATTAAGATTAGGGCCCTTCTCATGTTTGGTCATAAATATTTTTAAAATAAGTCATATATTTTTAATCAACTTCAAGTCCATCGTTCAATATTAAGTAGTTATTTTAATGTGTTTTTCATGCCCTTTTTGTCAAAAGAAAAGTGTGTATATGTACATAATACATAGTTATGAAGGTGTCTGTTACTACATTATATATATACTTGCAGTGTGTATATTGTACATATTACATATTCTATGAGGTTACTGCATTATACATATACATATATATATATATATATATATATATATATATATATATATATATATATATATATATATATATATATATATATATATATATATACACACGTGTATATATATGTGTGGAAAGAAATCACAAGACTACATCTCTACAGAACTCTTTCATGAGGGGTTCCCTCAATCATCAGGAGATCTTCTGATGAATGAGGAAACCCCTCATGAAAGAGTTTTGTAGAGATGAAGTAGTCTTGTGATTTTTCCCACACAATATACATATACATATATATATATATATATATATATATATATATATATATATATATATATATATATATATATACATATATATATAAATAAACCCTGCTTCCATATGAGTTGGGAAATTGTGTTAGATGTAAATATGAATGGAATACATGATTTGCAAAAACTTTTCAACCATATGCAGTTGAATGCACTACAAAGACAAGATATTTGATGTTTAAACTCATAAACTTTATTTTTTTTGCAAATAATAATTGACTTAGAATTTCATGCTGCAACACATGCCAAAGTAGTTGGGAAAGGGCATGTTCACCACTGTGTTACATCACCTTTTCTTTTAACAACACTCAATAAACGCTTGGGAACTGAGGAAACTAATTGTTAAAGCTTTGAAAGTGGAATTCTTTCCCATTCTTGTTTTATGTAGAGCTTCAGTCGTTCAACAGTCCTTGGTCCTCCACTGTCGTATTTTACGCTTCATAATGCGCCACACTTTTTGATGGGAGACAGGTCTGGACTGGAGGAAAGTACTCGCACTCTTTTACTACGAAACCACGCTGTTGTAACACGTGGCTTGGCATTGTTTTGCTGAAATGAGCAGGGGCATCCATGATAACGTTGCTTGGATGACAACATATGTTGCTCCAAAACCTGTATGGACCATTCAGCATTAATGGTGCCTTCACAGGATGTGTAAGTTACCCATGCCTTGGGCACTAATACACCCCCATACCATCACAGATGCTGGCCTTTGAACTTCGAGCCTAGAACAATCCGGATGGTTATTTTCCTCTTTGTTCCGGAGGACACCACCGTCCACAATTTCCAAATATAATTGAAATGTGGACTCTTAAGACCACAAAACAACCTTTCCACTCTGCATCAGTCCATCTTAGATGAGTTCTGGCCCAGCGAAGCCAGCGGCGTTCCTTGGTGTTGTTGATAAATGGGTTTTGCTTTGCATAGCAGAGTTTTAACTTGCACTTACAGATGCAGCAACCAACTGTAGTTACTGACATTGATTTTATGAAGTGTTCCCGAGCCCATGTGGTGATATCCTTTACACACTGATGTCGGTTTTTCATGCACTACCGCCTGAGGGATAAACGGTCTGTAATATCATCGCTTATGTGTAGTGATTTCTCCAGATTCTCTGAACCTTTTGATGATTTTACGGACCGTGGATGGTAAAATCCCTAAATTCCTTGCAATAGCTCGTTGACAATAGTTGTTCTAAAACTATTCGACAATTTGCTTACAAATTGGTGACACTCGCCCCATCCTTGTTTGTGAATTACTTAGCATTTCATGGAAGCTGCTTTTATACCCAATCGTGGCACCCACCTGTTCCGAATTAGCCTGCACACCTGTGGGATGTTCCAAATAAGTGTTTGATGGGCATTCGTCAACTTTATGAGTATTTATTGCCATCTTTCCAACTTCTTTGTCATGTTTTTCTGTCATCAAATTCTAAAGTTAAAGATTATTTGCACAAAAAAAAAGTTTATCAGTTTGAACATCAATATGTTGTCTTTGTAGCATATTCAACTGAATATGGGTTGAAAAGGATTTGCAAATCATTGTATTCCGTTTATATTTACATCTAACACAATTTCCCAACTCATATGGAAACAGGGTTTGTATATATATATATATATATATATATATATATATATATATATATATATATATATACACACATATATATATATATATATATATATATATATATATATATATACTTGCAGTGTGTATATTGTACATATTACATATTGTGATTATATTTTTTATAGCGCTTTTCTCTAGTGACTCAAAGCGCTTTACATAGTGAAACCCAATATCTAAGTTACATTTAAACCAGTGTGGGTGGTACTGGGAGCAGGTGGGTAAAGTGTCTTGCCCAAGGTCACAACGGCAGTAACTAGGATGGCAGAAGCGGGAATCGAACCTGCAACCCTAAAGTTGCTGGCACGGCTACTCTACCAACTGAGCTATGCAGCCCCATTGTTATGAATGTGTCTGTTACTACATTATATACCGTATTTCTCGGACTATATCGCAGTCTTTTTTGTAGTTTGGCCAGGGGTGCGACTTATACTCAGGGGTGACTTATGTGTGAAATTATTAACATGTTACCGTAAATTATCAAACAATATTAGTTAGCTCATTCACGTAAGAGACTAGACTTATAAGACTTCATGGGATTTAGCAATTAGGAGTGACAGTTTTTTTGGTAAACGTATAGCATGTTCTATATGTTATAGTTATTTGAATGACTCTTACCATAATATGTTACGTTAACATACCAGGCACCTTCTCAGTTGGTTATTTATGCCTCATATAACGTACACTTATTCAGCCTGCTGTTCACTATTCTTTATTTATTTTAAATTGCCTTTCAAATGTCTATTCTTTGTGTTGGGTTTTATCAAATACATTTCCCCCAAAAATGCGACTTATACTCTAGTGCGACTTATAAATGTTTTTTTCCTTCTTTATTATGCATTTTTGGCAGGTGCGACTAATACTCCGGAGCGACTTATACTCTGAAAAATACGGTATCTACTTGCAGTTGTTTTTGAAGTTGTTTAGGATGGCTTTGACGGCTCTCACGTTTTTAATCATGTTTAAAATCCCCCAACCCCCCAAAAAGTTATTGTCTGTCATAATAATAGTGAACGATAGGCAAAATTCCCAAATCCTTTCCATGCTGATAGCAAATGTGACGTCACCTTGTGGCATGAGGTGTAAAAGCAGCCCTCGCGCGAACAACATCTGCCCCGTGCGGAGGAGACATCCCCAGCCGCTGTCGGTGGTCAGTGCGCAGCCGCTCAGCTGAGGGAAGCCTCGTCTGTACGTCAACCACAATAAGGAAGCAAAAGAGCGGTGGAAACAGTCCCTCTCACCTGACATGACAACAGACAGGTGAATTAGATCAATAATGTGGCATCGTGCTTTAAAGGCCGCTCACCTTGATCACTGAGATTATATGGATGCCCTAACAAGATCACAGGGGATGTCTTGCTGAATGTCGATTTTTGTTTGAAAGACCAGCCTAAAAAGAAATGAAAAAAAGTGATAAAGAGACCAAGTGTTGGGACAATAAAAGCACATTATAATGCAGACGTACTGTATTTGACATTGTTCCATGCTGAGACCAACTTGGATTTGAGTTTTCCCCGTTCCTCCGCCTCTTCTCCACTCTGAGAAGCGGCTGAGGTAGGAGAGAGGAAGAGCCAGTCATCCATAAACTCATCTGCGGGGCAAGTCGAGGAAGCACTGGGATTCATAATCAACAGATCCGAACCATGGGAGCACTCCTTATGGCCATAGCAGCTGCGTACGCCGATGAAGAAGCACAAGAAAGTACTATTGTTACTGGTCTTCCACGTATGAAGGAAAGAACGGGTGTGTTTGCCAGTTAAACTTGCAACAAGCGGTTTGATATTTTGTGCTGCATCAAAGTGAATAATTAGCTACGGCAGTGAGGAAAGCGTGTGACTGCACCCTGTGACTCAAAGAATGTCAGTTATTCAGCTACAGCAGAGGAAGAGCTGGCAGTGTTATTCTTTTTCATATTTGCATCATGTAATCACTTTGTATAGTACAGTGGTTCTCAACCTTTTTTCAGTAATGTACCCCCTGTGAACATTTTTTTTTATTCAAGTACCCCCTAATCAGAGCAAAGCATTTTTGGTTGAAAAAAAAAAGAGATAAAGAAGTAAAATACTGCTCTATGTCATCAGTTTCTGGTTTATTAAATTGTATAACAGTGCAAAATATTGCTCATTTGTAGTGGTCTTTCTTGAACTATTTGTAAAAAAAGATTAAAACATAACTAAAAACTTGTTGAAAAATAAACAAGTGATTCAATTATGAATAAAGCTTTCTACACATAGAAGTAATCATCAACTTAAAGTGACCTCTTTGGGGACTGTAATAGAGATCCGTCTGGATTCATGAACTTGATTCTAAACATTTCTTCACAAAAAAAGAAATCTTTAACATCAATATTTATGGAAAATGTCCACAAAAAAATCTAGCTGTCAATGTGTATTTTTTTCCACAGTTTATGAACTTACATTCATATTTTCTTCTAGTATTATTCAATAAATATATGTATAAAGGATTTTTGAATTGTTGTTATTTTTACTAAATCTCACGTACCCGTTGGCATAAGTTCAAGTATCCCCAGGGGTACTTAAACGTATAGTATTACTAACGTTAGTACTTGCATCATCAAACAGAATAAAATGGAAAAATTAGCAATGTTTCCATCAGAGTTTCTATGCTGAGAAGCGTTGTTCTTAAACTGTTTGACTATTTGCTCACGCAGTTGTGGACAAAGGGATGTACCTCGCCCCGTCCTTTCTTGTGAAAGACTGAGCAATTTTTGGGAAGCTGTTTTTATACCCAATCATGGCACCCACCTGTTCCCAATTAGCCTGCACACCTGTGGGATGTTCCAAATAAGTGTTTAATGAGCATTCCTCAACTTTATCAGTATTTATTGCCACCTTTCCCAACTTCTTTGTGACATGTTGCTGGCATGAAATTCTAAAGTTAATGATTATTTGGCAAAAAAAAAATGTTTATCAGTTTGAACATCAAATATGTTGTCTTTGTAGCAAATTCAACTGAACATGGGTTGAAAATGATTTGCAAATCATTTTATTACGTTTATATTTATATCTAGCACAATTTCCCAACTCATATGGAAACGGGGTTTTAATGTGCAGTATTTACCATATTTCGAACACAACTTATAACTTAAAGAAATGTAGACAAAAATACAAGTGAAAATAATAATGTGGAAAAAAATTATGTATAAATAAATACATGTAGAAACAAATAAATGCACGAATAAATGAATGTGGAAATAAATACATGTAGAAACGGAAATAAATAAATGTAATAACAACTAAATGAAGAAACAATTAATTGTAAGAATTATTACATGTGGAATTAAATACGTGTACGGATTAAAAAATGTGGAAATAAATACACGTACAAATAAATACATGTAGATATTAATAAATGTGGAAATTAATACATGTAGAAATAAATACATGTATAAATAAATAAATGTGGAAGTAAATACATGTATAAATAAATACATGCATGTACAAATAAATACATGTAGGGATGAATAAATAGAGAAATAAATACATGTATAAATAAATACATTTTGGAATTAATACATGTGGAAATAAATAAATGTAGAAATAAATACATGTAGGGATTAATAAGATAATTTTTGAAAATGATAAATCGATTTAGAATCAGAATAAATAAGAATAGTGATTCGGATGTAAATCCATTTTTTTGTTCACCACCACTTTATATGTTTATCAAGTATATCTACTGTATATTTGCTCCCTCTAAAAATGTCAAAGAAGGGGGAAAATTACACAATGTTTTACATTTTCTATATTATTTTACTGTGCTGTATTTACCTTATTTCGAACACAACTTATAATTTATCTTTAACATCATTTTAAATAAATAAATAAATGTAGAAATACATACATGTGAAAATAATGTGGAGAAAAATAATGTAAAATTAAATACCTGTAGAAAGAAACAAATGCATAAATAAATAAATGTGTAAATAAATAAATGCAGAAATGAATTAACTTGAAAATAAAGAAATGTAATAACAAATAAATGTAGAAATAAATAATTGTAGGAATTAATAAATGTGGTAATAAATACATGTAGAAATAAATACATGTATGGGTTAATAATGTGGGGATAAATACATGTAGAGATAAATACATGTACGGGTTAATAAATGTGGAAATAAATACATGTAGAATTAAATAAATGTAGGAATTAATGAGGAAATAAATACATGTAGAAATAAATAAATGTAGGAATTAATAAATGAGGAAATAAATACATGTAGAAATAAATAAATGTGGGGATTAATAAATGTGGAAATTAATACATGTAGAAGAAAAAACATATAAAAATAAATACATGTAGGAATTAATAAGTCAATTTTTGAAAATGCTAAATCGATTTAGAATCGGGATGAATAAGAATAGTGATGTAAATCGATTTTTTGTGCACCACTACTTTATATGTGTATCAAGTATATCTACTGTATATTTGCTCCCTCTAAAATGTCAAAGCAGGGGGAAAATTACACAATGTTTTACATTTTCTATATTATTTACTGTGCAGTATTTACCTTATTTCGAACACAACTTATAATGTATCTTCAACATCATTTTAAATAAATAAATAAATGTACAAATAAATACATGTGAAAATAATGTGGAGAGAAATAATGTAAAAATAAATACATGTAGAAAGAAACAAATGCATAAATAAATGAATGTGTAAAGTAATACATGTAGAAATTAATTAACTTGAAAATAAAGAAAAGTAGTAAATACATGTAGAAATAAATAATTGTAGGAATTAATAATTGTGGAAATAAATACATGTATGGGTTAATAAATGTGAAAATAAATAAATGTAGAAATAAATACATGTACACATGAATACATGTAGGAATGAATAAATAAGGAAATAAATACATATAAAAATAAATACATGTAGGAATTAATAAGTCATTTAAAAAAATGATGAATCGATTTAGAATCGGGATGAATAAGAATATGAAATTCATATGTAAATCAATTTTTTGTGCACCACTACTTTATATGTTTATCAAGTATATCTACTGTATATTTGCTCCTTCTAAAAATGTCAAAGAAAATTACACAATGTTTTACATTTTCTATATTATTTTACTGTGCAGTATTTACCTTATTTCGAACACAACTTATAATTTATCTTCAACATAATTTTAAACCCCGCGAGCCCAAAGGGAATAAGCGGTAAAAAATTGATGGATGGATCATTTTAAACAAACTCAACATGTTTTAAAAATAATGTGTCTAAAAAAAATGAAAAACATTTTATTTTCATAGTACAAACCTAATACTAAATGAACATAAATAAATTATTAAAAAGAAATGTATGAGAAATAGGTGATAAATAATAATGAATATAAAACTCATTCGTCCATGTTGACGTCGCAACAGTCACCGACTAGCGAACACTTATCTTTAAATTAAGTTCCCGAAAACTCACAATGAAAGAAGGCTGTTGGTGTGCGAGCCTCGTCCTTACCTTCATCGAGAGAACGTCTTATTTGTAACCTTTAAGGAGTCATGTTTGGCAGAGGAATTCCCAGCGGAGTCATTTCTTCTCCTTCACACTACCCCGCGAACAAGTCATTATTCGCTCCCACTTCCTTGTTTACGTTGGGAAGCAGTAAACTCGTCTGTGATTGGTCAACCAAACACCCAATGACCGCCCTAGTCCCCGCCTTTTCCTGTTGGCCATCAATGGAAGTAAAATACTGTACATGTGTACTTTTCTTTGTATTACTTATTTCTTCTTCAACATATCCTCATGTTTTTGATCTCAACGTGGTTTGGGCTATGTGATAAATAATTCAATGTAAAAATAGATAAATGTGGAAATTAATAAATAAATGGAGATATATATACATCTGGAAATTAATACATGTAGAAATAAATACATGTAGGAATAAATGTATGTGGAAATAAATACATGTAGAAATAGATAAATGTAGGAAGAAATACATGTGGAAATTAGTGTAGAAATAAATACAGGTAGATATAATTACATGTGGGAATAAATAAAGGTGGAAATGAATACATCTAGAAATAAATATATGTGCAAATAAACACAGGAGGAAAACATAAACATGGGAATAAATAAATGTGGAAATACATCCATTTAGAAATATATAAATGTGAAAATGCCATCCGGGAGGAACTCAAAGTAAAGCCGCTGCTCCTTGACATCGAGATGAGGCAGATGAGGTGGTTTGGGCATCTGGTCAGGATGCCACCCGAACGCCTCCCTAGGGAGGTGTTTAGGGCACGTCCAACCGGTGGGAGGCCACGGGGAAGACCCAGGACACGTTGGGAAGACTATGTCTCCCGGCTGGCCTGGGAACGCCTCGAAATCCCCCGGGAAGAGCTAGACGAAGTGGCTGGGGAAAGGGAAGTCTGGGTTTCCCTGCTTAGGTTGTTTCCCCCGCGACCCGACCTCGGATAAGCGGAAGAAGATGGATGGATGGATGGATGGATGGATGGATGGATGGATGGATGGATAAATGTGAAAATAAATACATGTAGAAATAAATATAAATGGAAATAAATACATGTAGAAATAAATAAATGTAGGAAGAAATACATGTGGAAATAAATACATGTAGAAATAAATACATTTAGAAATAACTAAATGTGGAAATAAATACATCTAGAAATAAATATATGTGCAAATAAACACGTGTAGAAAAAATAAACATGGGAATAAATAAATGCGGAAATAAATACATTTAGAAAAAAAGAAATGTGAAAATAAATAAATGTAGTAATAAACACATGTAGACATAAATAAATATGGAAATAAATAAATGTATGAATTAATAAATATGGAAATAAATACATGTATAAAATAAATACATGTAGAAATAAATACATGTAGAAAGAAATACATATGGAAATAAAGAAATTTAGAAATAAATACATGTAGAAATAGATAAATGTAGGAAGAAATACATGTGGAAATTAGTGTAGAAATAAATACAGGTAAAAATACATATGGAAATAAATAAATGTAGAAATAAATACATGTAGAAATAATTAAATGGGGGAATAAATAAATGTGGGACTAAATACATCTAGAAATAAATATATGTGCAAATAAACACATGTAGAAAAATAAACATGGGAATAAATACATGCGGAAATAAATACATTTAGAAAAAAGAAATGTGAAAAAAATAAATGTAGAAATAAATACATGTAGACATAAATAAATATGGAAATAAATAAATGTATGAATTAATAAATATATAAATAAATAAATGTATCTATAAATACATGTAGAAATATATAGATGTAGACATAAATAATGTGGAAAAAATTATGTAAAAAGATAAATATATGTAGAAACAAATTTCATGTAGAAATAAATAAATGCAGGGATTAATAAATGTGGAAATTAATACATGTAGGAATGAATATTTATGGAAATAAATACATGTAGAAATAAATACATGTAGGATGAAATACATGTGGAAATAAACACATGTAGAAATAAATACACGTAGAAATAATTAAATGTGGGAATAAATACATGTAGAAATAAATATACATGCAAATAAACACGTGTAGAAAAAATAAACATGGGTATAAATAAATGCGGAAATAAATACATTTAGAAAAAAATAAATGTGAAAATAAATCCATGTAGAAATAAACACATGTAGACATAAATAAATATGAAAATAAATAAATATTTAAATTAATAAATATGGACATGAATAAATGTATAAAATAAATACATGTAGTTATAAATAATGTGGAGAAAAATTGTGTAAAAAAACAAATATATGTATAAAATTACATGTAGAAATAAATAAATGCAGGGATTAATACATGTGGAAATGAATACATGTAGAAATGAATACATGTAGAAATGAATAAATTTAAGGGTTAATAAATGTGGAAATGAAAACTTGTAGGAATAAATACATGCAAAAATAAATAATGTGGAAAAAAGTATGTAAAATATAAATACATGTAGAAACAAACAAATGCATGAATAAATACATGTGGAAATACATAACATGAAGAAATGAATTAACTTGGAAATAAACACATTTAGTAACAAGTAAATATAGGAATTAATGAATGAGGAAATAATACATGTAGAAATAAATACAATACAATGCAATAAATAATGTGGAAAACAATTATGTAAAAAATAGATACATGTAAAAACAAATAAATGTGGAAATAAATACATGTAGAAACTAATTAACTTGGAAATTAATACATTTTGTAACAAATAAATGTATAAATAAATATATGTAGGAATTAATGAATGAGGAAATAAATACATGTATAAATAAATAAATGTGGAAATGAATACATGCAGAAATGAATACATGTAGAAATAAATAAATGTAAGGATTAATAAATGTGGAAATGAATACATGTAGAAATAAATAAATGTAGGAATTAGTGAATTAGGAAATAAATACATTTAGAAATAAATACGTGTAGGCATTAATACATGTGTAAATGAATACATGTAGAAATAAATACATGTGGAAATAAAATACAGTTAGGTATAAATTTAAAACATTTGACTATTTATCCATCCATCCATTTTCTACCGCTTGTCCCTCATTATTTATGTCCCATTTATTTACCAACTTTAATTGATTTAGTCATGCATTTAATTATTTGTTAATTCTTTTATTTATGTATTCCAGTATTTATGTCAGGTATCGTCGTCCATATTGGGCAGCTCACCCACACAAATGTTTGTTGCACAGAAGATGAAGTGTAGGACGAGGTGAAGGTCAAGCTATGTTTGACTAGCACTTGAACGCACCAAGATCTTCTTTTACTTGAGGTTATGATGTATTTGATCATACCATATAAATTATGTTTTACTGCGTCATCTACAATGGTAGATGAGGCATGGCCAAACTTTTTTCTCCACTGAGGGCTGAACAATGAAAAAAAAATTAAAAATTGTGGAACACTTTGATATTTTTTGCTGCATTTTTAAAATTTTATATGGAGGCTTACATTTCATTTACTGTATATATCTAAAGACAAAGCTTTGTGTCAATATGAGGATTGAATTACATGTTTTGTACATTTTGATATCAACATCTTAGCCTTTTCTTTTTAGATTAGGCCTTTTACCTTTATTTTTACATTTTAATTGTTTTTTCTGTGTGTTAGAATTTGATGCCAGCAACACGTGACAAAAAAGTTGGGAAAGGTGGCAATAAACACTGATAAAGTTGAGGAATGCTCATCAAATACTTAATTGGAACATCCCACAGGTGTGCAGGTGAATTGGGAACAGATGGGTGCCATGATTGGGTATAAAAGCACCTTCCATGAAATGCTAAGTAATTCACAAAAAAGGATGGAGCGAGTGTCACCAATTTGTCAGCAAATTGTCGAACAGTTTTAGAACAACATTTCTTAACGAGCTATTGCAAGGAATTTAGGGATTTTACCATCTACGGTCCGTAAAATCATCAAAAAGTTCAGAGAATCTGGAGAAATCACTACACATAAGCGATGATATTACGGACCTTTGATCCCTCAGGCGGTACTGCATCAAAAACCGACATCAGTGTGTAAAGAATATCACCACATGGGCTCAGGAAAACTCCATAAAAGCACTGTCAGTAACTACAGTTGGTCGCTACATCTGTAAGTGCAAGTTAAAACTCTGCTATGCAAAGCGAAAGCCATTTATCAAAAACACCCAAGAACGCCGCTGGCTTCTCTAGGCCCGAGCTCATCTAAGATGGACTGATGCAAAGTTGGAAAGTGTTCTGTGGTCTGACAAGTCAACATTTCAAATTATATTTGGAAACTGTGGACGTGGTGTCCTCTGGAACAAAGAGGAAAATAACTATCCGGATTGTTATAGGCGCAAAGTTCAAAAGCCAGCATCTGTGATGGTATGGGGGTGTATTAGTGCCCAAGGCATGTGTAACTTACACATCTGTGAAGGCACCATTAATGCTGAATGGTCCATACAGGTTTTGGAGCAACATATGTTGTCATCCAAGCAACGTTATCATGGATGCTCCTGCTTATTTCAGCAAGACAATGCCAAGCCACGTGTTACAACAGCGTGGCTTCGTAGTAAAAGAGTGCGGGTACTTTCCTGGCCCGCCTGCAGTCCAGACCTGTCTCCCATTGGAAATGTGTGGCACATTATGAAGCGTAAAATACAACAACAAGACCCCTGTACATCAAGCAAGAATGGTAAAGAATTCCACTTTCAAAGCTTCAACGATTAGTTTCCTCAGTTCCCAAACATTTATTGAGTGTTGTTAAAAGAAAAGGTGATGTAACACAGTGGTGAACATGCCCTTTCCCAACTACTTTGGCACGTGTTGCAGCCATGAAATTCTAAGTTAATTATTATTTGCAAAAAAAAATAACGTTTTTGAGTTTGAACATCAAATATTTTGTCTTTGTTGTGCATTCAATTGAATATGGGTTGAAAATGATTTGCAAATCATTGTATTCAGTTTATATTTACATATAACACAATTTCCCAACTCATATGGAAATGGGGTTTTTACATGAAAAATTATAATATATCTGTTATGTACGGCAGGGGAAGGAGACGACACCACGGCAGGAGTCATTTCAATGGGTCTATTGAACTTGATGAGTGTGTGGGATGTGTATGCTACTCTAAGTGATAGGTGCAAAACGATGTGTAGAATTAACCATGGGAATGTTACCATGTGCGTGTTTCGTCAGACCAAAGGGGCAAGACGAGAAGGCAGTCCGTGGGCAGGCAAGCGGTCGGGAGATACAAAGGACATACGCCACGGGAACAGGGAAGGCACAGAGAGAGCGCAAGTACAAGGGAGGGAAGCCATAGACGGGATTGTGACTGTGAGAGTGAACTACGTTCCGGCACTGGATCTTCAGGTCCGTTGGTGTTCATGCTGTCTGCCCTCATTAATCTCAGGTGTGTTGATTACAGATTGCCTGCAGCTTTGCTGGCACGTGGAGAGCGAACAGGGGGCGTGTCCTGGCGTGCTTCCAGCGAAGGTGTCAGCCAAGCTTGTAGCAGACGGCATGACGGATTGTTTGCATGTTTATAATATCTTAAAGGCCTATTGAAATTAGATCTTCTTATTCAAATGGGGATAGCAGGTCCATTCTATGTGTCATACTTGATCATTTCGCGATATTGCCATATTTTTGCTGAAAGGATTTAGTAGAGAACATCTACGATAAAGTTCGCAACTTTTGGTCGTTAATAAAAAAGCCTTGCCTTTACCAGAAGTAGCAGATGATGTGCGCGTGACGTCACCGGTGTGAGGGCTCCTCACATCCTCACATTGTTTATAATGTGAGCCACAAGCAGCAAGTGCAATTCGGACCGAGAAAGCGACAATTTCCCAATTAATTTGAGCGAGGATGAAAGATTTGTGGATGAGGATATTGATAGTGAAGGATTAGAAAATATAATAATAAAATAAAATAAAATAAAAAGCGACGGCTCCGAGCGGCGGCAGTGTGAGCGTTTCAGATGTAATTAGACACATTTACTCGGATAATTCTGGAAGATCCCTTATCTGCTTATTGTTTTAATAGTGTTTTAGTGAGATTGTAAAGACATACCTCAAAGTCGGATGGTTGCGGTGAACACAGTGTCTCACAGAGAAGCCGAGGAGCCAAGCTCACAGCTGCCTTTTTTGACAGCTACTGCATGAGGACGCATAATCCAATGATGTCTCCGGTAAGATATAAATCACAATTTTCCCATCCAAAAACATGCTGGTTGACATAGAGAAAACATGTTCGCTTGACCGCTCTGTGTTAAAGTTTCACAACAAAGAAACACCGGCTGTGTCTCGGTGCTAAAGACAGCTGCAAAACACCGCTTTCCACCAACAGCATTCTTCTTTATAGTCTCCATTATTAATTGAACGAATTGCAAAAGATTCAGCAACACAGATGTCCAAATTACTGTGTAATTATGCGGTGAAAAGAGACGACTTTTAGCTGTAAGTGGTGCTGAGCGAACATGTCCCCTCCAACCAATAACGTCACAAACACACATCATCATACGCGGGAAATCTAAAATTGTAATTTAGTAAACTAAAAAGTTCGTATTGGCATGTGTTGCAATGTTAATATTTCATCATTGATATATAAACTATCAGACTGCGTGGTCGGCAGTAGTGGGTTTCAGTAGGCCTTTAAAACATGCAAAGGCCGAAAATGAATATATGGATTCCCATTTAGAAGAGAATATATTTGTGTGTTCATAAGACCTTGTGTGTATGTAAAACTTCAAATGTCATTTAAAAGCATGAGTGTTATAATGGGTTTGAAGAAAAACATTTGACAATTCTGACATTACACGCCAAAATTTAATGCAAAAAAAAATTAAAAAAAAGGATGTCCCTTTCCTCTACCTTTACACAGCACATGGAGTCAGATAAAAAGTCAGAAGCTGATATGATAATGACAACCCATAAATATCTTCACCGACAACATTTCACTAACAGATTTCTTAGAGAAACCAACACAAATCCAGCTTTGGTCGTCACATGGCTGCCATGTGGCAAGTTCGCCACCAGGTGGCAGTGTAACACAAGCCTAATCAGAGCCGTGTACAGCGCAGTGTTTTTCAACCTTTTTATGAGCCAAGGCACAATTTTTTTATTTTTTTTTAATCTAGACGGATACTATCCCATCCTCGTCGCCGTTATTGTGTGACAAACGTGTCCCTTATTAGCAATCAAAGCTTAACAATACACCAAAAAAAAGCCTATTGTCTTTTTCTACCTTTTTTATTCCCTCTCTTACTTTTCCCACTTCCGGGTGTCCAACACACAACACGTGTCATCATATCCGGTGTCCCCTTCCCTTAACTTCCCCTTACAATGGTTCCAGGATTTGTCCTGTGACCCGGGTAACCAATACATGACTGACACCACCAGCAGAAAATGTTAAAAACGAAACTCAATAGCCCATATTGACAATATAAAGTCCATCCATCCATCTTCTTACGCTTATCCGAGGTCGGGTCGCGGGGGCAGCAGCCTAAGCAGGAAAGCCCAGACTTCTCTCTCCCCAGCCACTTTGTCCAGCTCCTCCCGGGGGAACCCGAGGCGTTCCCAGGCCAGCCGGGAGAGATAGTCTTCCCAACGTGTCCTGGGTCTTCCCCGTGGCTTCCTACCAGTCGGACGTGCCCGAAACACATCCCTAGGGAGGCGTTCAGGCATACTTGCCAACCCTCCCGACTTTTCTGGGAGACTCCCGAATTTCAGTGACCCTCCCAAAAATATCCCGGGTCAACCATTCTCCCAAATTTCTCTCGATTTCCACCCGGACAACAATATTGGGGGCGTGCCCTAAAGGCACCGTCATTAGCGTTCTCCACAACCTGTCATCATGTCTGCTTTTCCTCCATTCAAGCAGTCACATAATACACACATAAGTGAATGCAAAGCATACTTGGTCAACTGCCATGCAGGTCACACTGAGGGTGGCCGTATAAACAACTGTAACACTGTTACAAATATGCGCCACACTGTGAACCCACACCAAACAAGAATGACAAACACAACAGAACAAATACCCAGAACCCCTTGCAGCACTAACTCTTCCGGGACGCTACAATATACATCCTCGCTACCACCAAATTCTGCCCCCACAACCCCGCCAACCTCAAACACCCCTTCCCCATCTCCCGAATTCGGAGGTCTTAAGGTTCGCCAGTATGAGTTCGGGTGGCATCCTGACCAGATCCCCGAAGCACCTCATCTGGCTCCTCTCGATGTGGAGGAGCAGCGGCTTTACTTTGAGTTCCTCCCGGATGACAGAGCTTCTCACCCTATCTCTAAGGGAGAGCCCCGCAACCCGGCGGAGGAAACTCATTGTAACCGTGATCTTATCCTTTCGGTCATGATCCAAAGCGCATGACCATACGTGAGGATGGGAACGTAGAACGACCGGTAAATTGAGAGCTTTACCTTCCGGCTTAGCTCCTTCTTCGCCACAACGGATCGGTACAACGTCCGCATTACTGAAGACGCCGCACCGATCCGCCTGTCGATCTCACGATCCACTCTTCCCTCACTCGTGAACAAAACCCTGAGGTTCGTTAACTCCTCCACTTGGGGCAGGGTCTCCTCCCCAACCCGGAGATGGCACTCCGCCCTTTTCCGGGTGAAAACCATGCACTCGGACTTGGAGGTGCTGATACCCATCCCGGTCGCTTCACACTCGCCTGCGAACCGATCAAGCGAGAGCTGAAGATCCCGGCCAGATGAAGCCATCAGGACCACATCATCTGCAAAAAGCAGAGACCTAATCCTGCATCCACCAAACCAGAACCCCTCAATGCCTTGACTGCGCCTAGAAATTCTGTCCATAAAAGTTATGAACAGAATCGATGACAAAGGACAGACTTGGCGGAGTCCAACTCTCACTGGAAACGGGCCTGGCGATGCGGACCAAGCTCTGACACTGATCATGACAGACAGTCCGATATCTCATACTCTATGAGCACTCCTCACAGGTCGAATGCCTTCTCCAAGTCCACCAAGCACATGTAGACTGGTTGGGCAGGCTCCCATGCACCCTCTAGGACCCTGCCGAGAGTATAGAGCTGGTCCACAGCTCTACAATATTAAGTTGTTCTCATCAAATCCTGCTGACCCCACTATGGACTGGACTCTCACTATTATGTTAGATCCACTATTGACTGGACTTTCACAATATTATGTTAGACCATTGCATCTGGTCTCTCCCAGAGTACGGGGGTCACCCACATCTGCGGTCCTCTCCAAGGTTTCTCATAGTCAGTCCCAATGACATCCTACTGGGTGGTGAGTTTTTCCTTACCCTTATGTGGGCTCTGATGATTGATTGATTGAAATACCTGGCGCAATTGTTCGATATGACTTCAGACCATAACCATCATTGTCTTGTCTCGAAGTAGGCTTACAACGAGCTACCTGCTGCCACCTACTGGTACGCAAGAGTACTGCATGGTTACTCCGCTGATCCCCAGACTCTACACCAGGGGTCACCAAACTTTTTGAAACCAAGAGCTACTTCTTGGGTACTGATTAATGCGAAAGGCTACCAGTTTGATACACACTTAAATAAATTGCCAGAATTAGCCAATATGCTCAATTTACCTTTAATATATATATATATATATATATACATATATAAAAGCGGGTATTTCTGTCCGTCATTCCGTCGTACATTTTTTTTTTCCTTTTACGGAAGTTTTTTGTAGAGAAGAAATAAAAAAAAAAACACTTAATTGAACGGTTTAAAAGAGGAGAAACCACGAAAAAAATGAAAATTAAATTTTGAAACATATTTTATCTTCAAATTCGACTCTTTACAATTCAAAATTCAACCGAAAAAAATTAAAAGAAATACCATCTAATTCGAATCTTTTTGAAAAAAAAAAAAAAAAATTATGGAACATTAGTCATTTTTCCTGATTAAGATTCATTTTAAAATTTTGATGACATGTTTTAAATAGGTTAAAATCCAATCTGCACTTTGTTACAATATATAACACATTGGACCTAGCTATATTTCTAACAAAGACAAATCATTATTTCTTCTAGATTTCCCAGAACAAAATTTTTAAAAGAAATTCAAAAGACTTTGAAATAAGATTTAAATTTGATTCTACAGATTTTGTAGATATGTCCGAATATTTTTTTTAAAATTTTAATCATAATAAGTTTGAAGAAATATTTCACAAGTAGTCTTCGTCGATAAAACAGAAGCTAAAATGAAGAATTAAATTAAAATGTATTTATTATTCTTTACGATAAAAAAATAAATAAATTACTTGAACATTGATTTAAATTGTCAGGAAAGAAGAGGAAGGAATTTAAAAGGTAAAAAGGTATATGTGTTTAAAAATCCTAAAATCATTTTTAAGGTTGTATTTTTTCTCAAAAATTGTCTTTCTGAAAGTTCTAAGAAGCAAAGTAAATAAATGAATGTATTTAAACAAGTGAAGACCAAGTCTTTAAAATATTTATTTGGATTTTCAAATTCTATTTGAGTTTTGTCCATCCATCCATTTTCTACCGCTTATTCCCTTTTGGGATCGCTGGCGCCTATCTCAGCTACAATCGGGCGGAAGGCGGGGTACACCATGGACAAGTCGCCACCTCATCGCAGGGCCAACACAGATAGACAGACAACATTCACACTCACATTCACACACTAGGGCCAATTTAGTGTTGCCAATCAACCTATCCCCAGGTGCATGTCTTTGGAAGTGGTAGGAAGCCGGAGTACCCGGAGGGAACCCACGCACTCACGGGGAGAACATGCAAACTCCACACAGAAAGATCCCGAGCCTGGATTTGAACCCAGGACTGCAGGACCTTCGTATTGTGAGGCAGACGCACTAACCCCTCTCCTACCGTGAAGCCCTATCTGAGTTTTGTCTCTCTTAGAATTAAAAATGTCCAGCAAAGCGAGACCAGCTTGCTAGTAAATAAATACAATTCAAAAAATAGAGGCAGCTCGCTGATAAGTGCTGCTAATTGAGCTATTTTTAGAACAGGCCAGCGGGCGACTCATCTGGTCCTTACGGGCGACCTGGTGCCCGCGGGCCCCGCGTTGGTGACCCCTGCTCTACACATTGTTTGCGGATTATAATTATTGGTTTGCAAATAAATATTTTTCCGACCAATTTGGTGAAATCGCACACCAAACAATATCTCACGTCACAGTCCGCTAAGTGTGCCGCGGCACAGTGGTTGAAAAACACTGGTCCGAGAGTACGGGCCCAAAATTTCACGTGAGGGGCTTTTGACCAATCAGACAATCTCTTAAGTTATTGGTCTAAAAGCGACTCACGTTTTTTTGATTTATTGATTGACACTTTTATTAGTAGATTGCACAGTACATATTCCGTACAATTGACCATTAAATGGTAAAACCCGAATACGTTTTTCAACTTGTTTAAGTGAGGGTTCCACAGTTCGAACCCACTCAGAAACCGAGACCCCCCCTCTACGGACGGCCAAATTTGGTTTGAAAAGACTTCTTTTTCAGCAACACATTAGAACCAGACGTGACTTAATCGAGTCAAATGTTCAAAGTGGAAGCCCGGTTGTCCTTTAGAAAGAAAACATCCTACAAACACTTAAGCCCTATCTTAAAAGGATGATGAAGAGGACAAACAGGATGGCTGACAACACGACTAAAGGAGGTCCGAATCCTACGTGAATGTCCATGCCCAGTCAAATTTATTTTATTTCCACACACTTGGACTGGGGCCAACTAATTAGCACACGTTCTTAAAAGTGCTCATTGCCAATTAATATGCATGCATTTCTTTGTTTTTTTCATCGCAAAAAAAGCTGAAGAAATGCTGGCCACGGACATTCAGGGTAAGATTTGTCTTTACCTCTTTCATTGCTGAACCACATGGATCAATAAAGTGTGGTATTCAGGAGAGTCAGGGAAAGAGAAGTTTACATGCACTACTTTTTTTCATCCACAGACACAGGTATACATTATCAGTAAACAAAAAACTGAAACACGACAAGTTTTCAACGATATGCATCATACAGTACTCACAAAAAGTTGGGCTTTCAGGGGGTATTTTTATGGTGTACCTAAAATGCACACTGTCGATTTTATAGTAAAAAACAAAGACAAACAAACTGGCCGCTCAGTCGCCAAACTGTTACTTCACACATTTATACCGCAGATTTTACTGTGAAAAACAGCATCAGTTTGCCATGAAAACTGAAGCCCACTTCTACACTCCTATTTGTACCTGCTTTGTCTTCCAGTCAGTGCTGGATTATTGATTTGTCGATGTCACTTCTTGTTGCTCTTGTCATATATTATCGCTCCTGTCGTGTCGTACCTTGTCGTGTCTTTGCTGCGTAGCGGTAAGCTATATTCGTTTGATGTTTGTAGCTTA